>NW_025901489.1:0-37996 GCF_022539505.1 Lolium rigidum
CCGTCATCCGGGGCCCCCGTGCCCCCTCTCGACTTGCCCTTCCGCCTACTTAAAGCCTCCGTGACGAAACTTCTTGTACCGAGAGCCACGATACGGAAAACCTTACCGAGACGCCGTCGCCGCCGATCCCATCTCGGGGATCCTCGGAGATCGCCTCCGGCACCTCGCCGGAGAGGGGAATCATCTCCCCGGAGGACTCTACACCGCCATGGTCGCCTCCGGAGTGATGAGTGAGTAGTCTACCCCTGGACTATGGGTCCATAGCAGTAGCTAGATGGTTGTCTTCTCCCCATTGTGCTATCATTGTCGGATCTTGTGAGCTGCCTATCATGATCAAGATCATCTATATGTAATTCTATATGTTGCGTTTGTTGGGATCCGATGAATAGAGAATACTTGTTATGTTGATTATCAAAGTTATGCTTATGTGTTGTTTATGATCTTGCATGCTCTCCGTTACTAGTAGATGCTCCGGCCAAGTAGATGCTTTTAACTCCAAGAGGGAGTACTTATGCTCGATAGTGGGTTCATGCCGACATTGACACTGGGACATGAGGATGTAAAGTTCTAAGGTTGTGTTGTGCTGTTGCCACTAGGGATAAAACATTGATGCTATGTCTAAGGATGTAGTTGTTGATTACATTACGCACCATACTTAATGCAATTGTCCGTTGCTTTGCAACTTAATACCGGAGGGGGTTCGGATGATAACCCGAAGGTGGACTTTTTAGGCATAGATGCAGTTGGATGGCGGTCTATGTACTTTGTCGTAATGCCCAATTAAATCTCACTATACTCATCATGATATGTATGTGCATTGTCATGCTCTCTTTATTTGTCAATTGCCCAACCGTAATTTGTTCACCCAACATGCTCGTTCGTCTTATGGGAGAGACACCTCTAGTGAACTCGTGGACCCCGGTCCAATTCTCTTTACTCGAAATACAATCTACCGCAATACTTGTTTTTACCGTTTTCTCCGAAAACAATCATCTTCCACACAATACGGTTAATCCTTTGTTACAGACAAGCCGGTGAGATTGACAACCTCACTCGTTTCGTTGGGGCAAAGTACTTTGGTTGTGTTGTGCAGGTCCACGTTGGCGCCGAATCTCCGGTGTTGCGCCGCACTACATCCCGCCGCCATCAACCTTCAACGTGCTTCTTGGCTCCTCCTGGTTCGATAAACCTTGGTTTCTTTCTCGAGGGAAAACTTGCTGCTGTGCTCATCATACCTTCCTCTTGGGGTTGCCCAACGAACGTGTGAAATACACGCCATCAAGCATATTTTCCGGCGCCGTTGCCGGGGAGATCAAGACACGCCGCAAGGGGAGTCTCCACTTCTCAATCTCTTTACTTTGTTTTTGTCTTGCTTTATTTTATTTACTACTTTGTTTGCTGCATTATATCAAAACACAAAAAAATTAGTTGCTAGCTTTACTTTATTTACTCGTCTTGCACTCTATATCAAAAACACAAAAAAATTAGTTACTTGTTTTACTTTACTTAATATCATGCATGTTTTTATTTCACTAGTTAAGCATAATGGAAAACAACAAAAATATGAGAGATCTTTATGAACTTTATCTTGAATTAGGACATGATGTGTTTGAAGAGAGAATTAAAAAACCCATGGAACTTTATATGCATGCTAATGGGAATGTTATTACTATGGATGCTTTGAACACCATTGTTGCTAATGCTATGGAAAATTCTAAGCTTGGGGAAGCTAGCTCGATGAGCAGGATCTTTTTAGTACCCCAAGCATTGAGGAGAAAATTTTCTTTTATGATTACAATATGCCTCCTATATATGATGATAGCCACTTTGTTGAATTTGCTCCCACTACAACTAATAAAATTGATTATGCTTACGTGGAGAGTAATAATTTTATGCATGAGACTCATGATAAGAATGCTTTATGTGATAGTTACATTGTTGAGTTTGCTCATGATGCTACTGAAAATTATTATGAGAGAGGAAAATATGGTTGTAGAAATTTTCATGTTACTAAAACACCTCTCTATGTGCTGAAATTTTTGAAGCTACACTTGTTTTATCTTCCTATGCTTGTTACTTTGCTCTTCATGAACTTGTTTATTTACAAGATTCCTATGCATAGGAAGCATTTTAGACTTAAATGTATTTTGAATTTACCTCTTGATGCTCTCTTTTGCTTCAAATACTATTTCTTGCGGGTGCATCATTAAAATTGCTGAGCCCATCTTAATGGCTATAAAGAAAGAACTTCTTGGGAGATAACCCATGTGTTATTTTGCTACAGTATTTTTGTTTTATATTTGTGTCTTGGAAGTTGTTTACTACTGTAACAACCTCTCCTTATCTTAGTTTTGAGTTTTGTTGTGCCAAGTTAAGCCGTTGATAGAAAAGTAAGTACTAGATTTGGATTACTGCGCAGTTCCAGATTTCTTTGCTGTCACGAATCTGAGCCCACTGCCCTGCAGGAAGCTCAGAAAATTATGCCAATTTACGTGCATGATCCTCAGATATGTACGCAACTTCCATTCAATTTGAGAATTTTCATTTGAGCAAGTCTGGTGCCATTTTAAAATTCGTCAATACGAACTGTTCTGTTTTGACAGATTCTGCCTTTTATTTCGCATTGCCTCTTTCGCTATGTTGGATGAATTTCTTTGATCCACTAATGTCCAGTAGCATTATGCAATGTCCAGAAGTGTTAAGAATGATTGTGTCACCTCTGAATATGTCAATTTATATTGTGCACTAACCCTCTAATGAGTTGTTTCGAGTTTGGTGTGGAGGAAGTTTTCAAGGATCAAGAGAGGAGTATGATGCAACATGATCAAGGAGAGTGAAAGCTCTAAGCTTGGGGATGCACCCGGTGGTTCACCCCTGCATATATCAAGAAGACTCAAGCGTCTAAGCTTGGGGATGCCCAAGGCATCCCCTTCTTCATCGACAAATTATCGAGGTTCCTCCCCGAAACTATATTTTTATTCGGCCACATCTTATGTGCTTTTTCTTGGAGCGTCGGTTTGTTTTTTTTTTGTTTTGTTTGAATAAAATGGATCCTAGCATTCACTTTATGGGAGAGATACACGCTCCGCTGTAGCATATGGACAAATATGTCCTTGGTTTCTACTCATAGTATTCATGGCGAAGTTTCTCCTTCGTTAAATTGTTATATGGTTGGAATTGGAAAATGATACATGTAGTAATTGCTATAAATGTCTTGGGTAATGTGATACTTGGCAATTGTTGTGCTCATATTTAAGCTCTTGCATCATATGCTTTGCACCCATTAATGAAGAAATACATAGAGCATGCTAAAATTTGGTTTGCATATTTGGTTTCTCCGAGGTCTAGATAATTTCTAGTTTTGAGTTTGAACAACAAGGAAGACGGTGTAGAGTCTTATAATGTTTTCAATATGTCTTTTATGTGAGTTTTGCTGCACCGGTTCATCCTTGTGTTTGTTTCAAATAACCTTGCTAGCCTAAACCTTGTATCGAGAGGGAATACTTCTCATGCATCCAAAATACTTGAGCCAACCACTATGCCATTTGTGTCCACCATACCTACCTATACTACATGGTATTTTCCCGCCATTCCAAAGTAAATTGCTTGAGTGCTACCTTTAAAATTCCATCATTCACCTTTGCAATATATAGCTCATGGGACAAATAGCTTAAAAACTATTGTGGTATTGAATATGTAATTATGCACTTTATCTCTTATTAAGTTGCTTGTTGTGCGATAACCATGTTTATCGGGGAACGCCATCAACTCATTGTTGAATTTCATGTGAGTTGCTATGCATGTTCGTCTTGTCTGAAGTAAGGGCGATCTACACCGAGTTGAATGGTTTGAGCATGCATATTGTGAGAGAAGAACATTGGGCCGCTAACTAAAGCCATGATTCATGGTGGAAGTTTCAGTTTTGGACAAATATCCTCAAATCTCTAATGAGAAAAGAATTAATCGTTGTCAAATGCTTAAAGCATTAAAAGAGGAGTCCATTATCTGTTGTCTATGTTGTCCCGGTATGGATGTCTAAGTTGAGAATAATCAAAAGCGAGAAATCCAAATGCGAGCTTTCTCCTTAGACCTTTGTACAGAGCGGCATAGAGGTACCCCTTTGTGAAACTTGGTTAAAGCATATGTATTGCGGTGATAATCCAGGTAGTCCAAGCTAATTAGGACAAGGTGCGGGCACTATTAGTACACTATGCATGAGGCTTGCAACTTATAAGATATAATTTACATGATGCATATGCTTTATTACTACCGTTGACAAAATTGTTTCATGCTTTCAAAATCAAAGCTCTAGCACAAATATAGCAATCGATGCTTTTCCTCTATGAGGACCATTCTTTTACTTTCAATGTTGAGTCAGTTCACCTATTTCTCTCCACCTCAAGAAGCAAACACTTGTGTGAACCGTGCATTGATTTCTACATATTTGCTTATTGCACTTATTATATTACTCTATGTTGACAATATCCATGAGATATACATGTTACAAGTTGAAAGCAACCGCTGAAACTTAATCTTCTTTTGTGTTGCTTCAATACCTTTACTTTGAATTATTGCTTTATGAGTTAACTCTTATGCAAGACTTATTGATGCTTGTCTTGAAGTGCTATTCATGAAAAGTCTTTGCTTTATGATTCACTTGTTTACTCATGTCATACACATTGTTTTGATCGCTGCATTCTCTACATATGCTTTACAAATAGTATGATCAAGTTTATGATGGCATGTCACTCCGTAAATTATCTTTGTTATCGTTTTACCTCGCTCGGGACGAGCGGAACTAAGCTTGGGGATGCTGATACGTCTCCAACGTATCGATAATTTCTTGTGTTCCATGCCACATTATTGATGTTATCTACATGTTTTATGCACACTTTATGTCATATTCGTGCATTTTCCGGAACTAACCTATTAACAAGATGCCGAAGTGCCGCTGCTCGTTTTCTCGCTGTTTTTGGTTTCAGAAATCCTAGTAAAGAAATATTCTCGGAATTGGACGAAATAAAAGCCCAGGGGCCTATTTTCTCACGAAGCTTCCAGAAGTCCGAAGACGAAACGAAGTGGGGCCACAGGGGAGCCAAACCCTAGGGCGGCGCGGCCCCCCCTTGGCCGCGCCGCCTTGTCATCCGGGGCCCCCGTGCCCCCTCTCGACTTGCCCTTCCGCCTACTTAAAGCCTCCGTGACGAAACTTCCAGCACCGAGAGCCACGATACGGAAAACCTTACCGAGACGCCGTCGCCGCCGATCCCATCTCGGGGGATCCCGGAGATCGCCTCCGGCACCCTGCCGGAGAGGGGAATCATCTCCCGGAGGACTCTACACCGCCATGGTCGCCTCCGGAGTGATGAGTGAGTAGTCTACCCCTGGACTATGGGTCCATAGCAAGTAGCTAGATGGTTGTCTTCTCCCCATTGTGCTATCATTGTCGGATCTTGTGAGCTGCCTATCATGATCAAGATCATCTATATGTAATTCTATATGTTGCGTTTGTTGGGATCCGATGAATAGAGAATACTTGTTATGTTGATTATCAAAGTTATGCTTATGTGTTGTTTATGATCTTGCATGCTCTCCGTTACTAGTAGATGCTCCGGCCAAGTAGATGCTTTTAACTCCAAGAGGGAGTACTTATGCTCGATAGTGGGTTCATGCCTGCATTGACACCTGGGACAATGGATGAAAGTTCTAAGGTTGTGTTGTGTCGTTGCCACTAGGGATAAAACATTACTCGCAATACTTGTTTTTACTCGTTTTCTCTCGCAAACAATCATCTTCCACACAATACGGTTAATCCTTTGTTACAGCAAGCCGGTGAGATTGACAACCTCACTGTTTCGTTGGGGCAAAGTACTTTGGTTGTGTTGTGCAGGTTCCACGTTGGCGCCGAATCTCCGGTGTTGCGCCGCACTACATCCCGCCGCCATCAACCTTCAACGTGCTTCTTGGCTCCTCCTGGTTCGATAAACCTTGGTTTCTTTCTGAGGGAAAACTTGCTGCTGTGCTCATCATACCTTCCTCTTGGGGTTGCCCAACGAACGTGTGAAATACACGCCATCAATGCCTCTTCCCTATCCAAACTATAGTACTTCAGATCATGTTCAGCAAAGCTTGCAGCAAGATGAATAGGGTCCGCCTCATCCACATCAAGAATATGCTGGAAAAAAACAACAAGAAGATGTTTAAAAAACTAAATGCTAAAAACATTTAGTTAAAAAATAAATAAATCTAAAACATATACACATGACGTACCGCCAAAGAGCTCGGAATAAATAAGAAATCAAGACCATCATCAACGCACTTAAGAAAAACATCCATAATAGAAGGATCCATGAAACCACCACCCTTCATAGCAAGGTAGAAACTATGCCAGATCGACGTGACTTACCACCAACTTCAAGTATTTTCTCGGAACTGCAATTGTTAAAAACAAGAAGAATAAACATCCGTATATACAAAAATAGATGAAAAATAGATGGAAAATTGAATTCCAACGGTTACCCTTCAATGTAATTCCTAGGAGCCTCAAGTACATCAGCAAACAACATTCTATGCAAAGCAGTTACAGGGACATCCTCTTCCCCACTTAGCTCCTTAAGCTCAAGACAATCATCAGAATCGGTGTCTGCATAGGCATCATACTTCTGGGCCATAGAACTATCTCCAACAACATTTTCAGTTTCAGGCTCCTTTCCCTTGCATGTACATGGCCCCGAACACTCAAGACAACAATCCTCAAGACAATAATCAGAATCAGTGTCTGCATTGCCATCACCCTTCTGTGCCACAGAACTACCTCCAACAACATTTTCAGTTTCAGGCTCCTTTCCCTTGCAAGCACATGGCTGTTTCTTCAACTCAATTGACAAAAGAGAAACCATATCACGCATCTGATCAGCAAGACCACGTCCCGTTCTTATCATCGACGAAATGAAGATAGTCTTCCACATTTATTTCAGCTTAGAACGTAACTGTAAATAAAAAACACAATTAAGAATGCAATTTACAATAACACAATAATTAAAAATCAAAAGACATAATAAAAAAACCTTACATCATTATGCATTTCACCAGGAAACATATCTGAGATGTGACGATCGACTGCTTCACGAAGATGGTCAGGAATATCAGCACGAGAGTGAAAACCTGGATCTGCCATCTTTTCCAACCTGAACAAGCACTCGGAGAACACTAAAATTAGTTCAGGTACAATGTGTGCAGCTTATCACTTTCGAAACTAGAAAAAACAGGACAACAAAAAAAGATTACAACAGAAACCACCTTTGTCATCGCAATTGCATATCTTCACTACACATCTAAAACGATACGCGCCTCTGGCGCAAATACATCGACAACCAAACAAACCAAAAGAAACCAACATAATTTACACGCATGCACTGGCGAAGACATGCAACAGAGCAGCACCTTTGCTGCCGCCAAACTCTACAACAAATAGACCAAGGGAAACTAGACAAAAAAAACAACCAGGTAAACACTAGCACAACCGAAAACTCTAGAAAAGAAACAAATTGTACAAGTTTAGACTGCACGGCGCCGACAACATACCTTCCAAAACAGACAAATATAAGTTTACCAGTGCACAATTACAATATAAGTCTGTGCACAAGTACAAGTACAAGAGATATAGGTGCACAAGTACAAGAGATATAGGTGCACAAGTACAAAAGATATAGGTGCACAAGTACAAGAGATATAGGTGCACAAGTATAAGAGATATAGGTGTACAAGTACAAGAGATATAGGTGCACAAGTACAAGTACAAGAGATATAGGTGCACAAGTACAAGAGATATAGGTCCACAAGTACAAAAGATATAGGTGCACAAGTACAAGAGATATAGGTGCACAAGTACAATACACTAAGCTACGCAAGTACAGAACAAATTGCCACACGAGTACCAAGGACAAACACGAACAAGTACCAGACACAAAGGACAGCAAGTACCAGACAGAAACGGGTGGACACACAGAAGTACAAAACCATCTTATGAACAAGCACTGGACAAACCCTAGAACTAGTTCAGGTACGATGTGTGATAAAACTAGACCAAACAATCGAAAACTCTAGAAAATACACAAATAGAAACCACAAGAACCACCAGAGTCGTCGAATCTACATGTCAACACGACACGGGAACTCAACTGACTCCTCCGGAGCGGGTAAATCAACAAGAAAAAAGACCAAGAAACCCTAAATAATAAGATGCATGTCATCACGAAATGTGGAATTATACGGCTACTCACAAAGGCAAACCCTAACTAATGTTCCTCAGAAGGTGTGTAACCAAGAAGCGGCGGAAGAAATCGATGAAAAAAGCACGACTTTACTGAGAGAAAACGAATCTGCATCCGACTTCCGCATATTTTCCATTTGAAAGTGCTACCTCCCTCCCATTAATTCCCCAGAAAACTCACAGCCCGGAAATACAAAGGGAAAAAACTGATTCGATCTAATCGAATCAAAGGGAAAAACCAAGATCTTAGAAACCCTAAGCAGGCGGAAAAACGCGACGAGCGCTTACCACTGGAGCAGGAAAAACGTCCGCCGACGATGAGTTGCAAGAGGTTCTCGACAGCAACGGAGGAGAAGGGAAAATAGCAGCGCCGCCGACGAGACGACCAGCCGAAGGAACCAGAACCCAAGAACTTCCCAGACGACAGAAGAAGAATAAGGAAAAAAACGGAGATAAAGCCACACGCGAAACGGGTCCCCGTAAACCCGTTAAGTGCGAAGCGAACCCGTTACGAGAAGTGGACGGTTCGCAATCACCAGAAAGCAACACGTGTCGAGCGCGGACGCAGTCCACCGACAAATTCCGCGCCCCACGTTCAACCACGTGTCGCGCGCGGAGAAAGTGTCTTCCCTTCTCAGAGGTCGGCTTTTTTCTAGAGTTTCCGACACGGAGGAAGAGAGTCCGCGGACATCCGCGTCCATCTACATTCTGAGGTGAAGCTGTGCGTTCTCGGCCGGGTATCACTAGACGAAGACCAACCTTCGTAAAGGTCCAATCCCGAACGGAACGGACCCTCCGCACCAACCTCCCGCGTGACGCGTGTCAATCGGACGTAGCTCCCACGCGAGCGAGTACGGCTCCCGCGCGCGAGCAGGCCATCAAACTCGCGCGACGTACTTCCGTAAGCTGGATCCCTCACGTTTGGCTGGATCGGAGGTACTTCCGTAGAAGTGCGGATGTACTCGCATGCAATCGTACCAAAGCTTCCAGCTTGCTAGGCATCAGCCAAGCGACCCTGTGGAAAACAAGTCCAAATATACCCAAGGACAAGTACAATTTAGTGAACTCGGAGTACAGTTATAAATAAAGCACGAGTACATGTACATATAGAGCGCGAGTACAGTTACATGCAGCACACGAGTACAATTACGTGTACCACACGAGTACAGTCACGCACACGAACGAGTGCAGGTACAGTCGTGCACACGAGACAGGTACAGTCGTCCACATAAGACAGGTACAGTCGCGCACACGAACGAGTACAGGTACAGTCGCTCACACAAGACAGGTACAGTCGCGCACATGAGTAAGTACAATCGCCTACACGAGCGAATACAGGTACAGTCGTCCACATAAGACAGGTACAGTCGCACACACGAACGAGTACAGGTACAGTTGCTCACGCGAGTAAAGGGAAAATGCACTAAATACCTCCGAAACAGAAGTACTTATCAGTTCATGCACGAGTACAGTTAGATACACAACACGAGTACAACCATAGTAGTATAGGAAGTACGAAAAAAAAGTATCTCGAAACCTATCAACATGGGATCTAGTTTTGAAGATCTCGACGATAGGATCTCAAAAGTGAAAACGGTTCGTCATTTGGACTTACGGTTCTCAAGATATTTCATTTTAAAAAAACGAATCTGTGAAAAAAAGGAAAAACTGACACAACCCAGCTCTTCTCTCTCCTCCCTCATCCCCACCTTGCTTCCCCTTGCGACACGTGGCGAGCAGGGAGACTACTTCCCAGGGATTTTCTGGCACCACAGCGCGCCACTTGTCGCATGCAGAACGAGTTGCCTTCCCTTCGCGAAGGTCAGCCTTTTTTTAACGATTTCCTTCTCGGCCACGTTAGCAGAAAATAGTCGCGCGGGCGGGTGGGCCCTAGAGCCACCAACCCACGTGGTGGGCCGCTCCCTGCTGGTTTAAGGCTTTGGTTTTATTTTCCTCTGCACGATTTCGAGAAAAAGAGAAATTAGGACGTGCATGCCCGCCTAGTCCTACATGCAGGGACTGGAAATGATAATCGCGCGGAAGCGCGCGCGAGATAACGCAATGGATCGTGAGAGGGACAGACTCGCGGTTTGCATGCCGCAAAACGTGTTTGCGGTAAGAGATTCTAGGGACCTGTTAGGTTGGTGCCAATGCATCACCCCACTCTCATCCGCCACGTCAGCTTTAACTTCACTCTCACCCACTCTCACCCCATGGTACCAGTGCACGGGCTATAGTGCCAGCTCTCATTTCTCTCTCCTCCCTACCGTTTCCCTACCGCCCCCATTAGCACCGCTATCGCCTCCCTCTCGCCCCACTCTCGCCTCCAACGCAGGCTATAGGTGGGCGGTACCGCCCCCTACCGCCGGGCGGTGGATCCACCGCCCGCCGCTAGCGTCTCGCCCGCCTCTCGCCTCCCTCTCGCCCCAACGCGGGCGGTACCGCCCCGCCTCCAGCCCGCGTTGGCACCAGCCTTAGAGATGCTCTGTGATAACCCGAATTTTGGAGTTATTAAATAATTATGGTTAAATGCTAATCTACATTTAGTTATTTTGATTTTGCTAATCGAGTGTTTAAATTGCATATTAATAATTTTTGAAAAAAAAATGAGTTAATCAAAGTTGCACGTTCACCTTATTTGTTTGGCATGAATACTAACTAGAGTAGTACTAGTACATCAGTCGATTTAGATAGAAAAGAAGTGGAGCTTTGCCATTGTTTCATGCCGTTATGACTCAAAGTAACTAGAAGTGCAACGTGGCCTTCTTTTATTGGACACGCATGCTTGGTTGGCAGCACAGGAGTAGCTTAGTCACCTTAATCTTTGCGTGGACCTTTGCATGGTAGCCAGACACTAGCATGTTACGTTACGAGCGAGAGATGTACAGAGAAGTCGGCCTGATATTTGTAACCAGCAAAGCGTCAGTAAGCGGTTAGATATTTAGCTGGACCTGAACTGAACCGACGTTTCCCATCTATAAATAGGCCATGCTAGCTGCTGCTGCACTGAGCAAGCCTCACACTACGCACAATGTTCATCTGAGAGAAAGAAGTAGAGAGGAAATAGAGATACAGCGGGAGTTAGAGTGTGACGTCTAGGCGAGGTTTTAATCTAGGAGGAGGTGCTGCATGTTAGTGTGTGTTTTGGAGGAGGTCTGAAAGTGTTGCCGATCCATCGTTGGTGCGTAGATATGAAGCTACTAGTGTGCCGTCAAAACATATTTGATGGTTTTCTTTGGAAGCGATACATCGATCTGAATTATTAGTATCTTATCTCAGGCAAGCTGCTTTATACCCACTCATGTATTTTGTAGAATATGTTTTGCTACTATAAAGCATGTTAGATTATTTGGTAGAGATAAGTGAGCATTTCGTTGAAATATTTATGCCTAATGTGCCGGTGTCAGTATACGGTGATGGATCCGGTGTGAGCCACCGATACGAGCCGGGCATTAGAATGAGTATGGATTTGGAAAGTGTTCAAGTGAATATACATGGTTTTATTAAGAGAAAACTTTGTGCTACGAAGGTAAACATATTGTACCGGTCACAGTTCAGGTATGGGACTGACTGAGTTCTCCGCTGGAGACGGCCCTGTTGTGGAACGTGTCGATGATGGATCCGTAGGAGCGATCGACATCAGTAGGTTCAGGTGTCCGGGTTCTAGTGGGTCAAAGGGCTATGCTCCTCTAGCGCCTGCGTGGTGCTAGTTGAGGCTGTCGATGTCGGAGTACCCCTCTGCAGAGTGTAAAAGTGTGAATTTCACCCCTGTGATTCCCGGGTAGGGAAACTTACTTTCATGTGTGGCACCATGCGTTTTAAATTGCCTAACTACTTTAACCATCTTTTGTTTTTCAGAAAAGCAAGTCTATTTTACATCTTATATGATTGTGTATAATCGGTTTGTTGAGTATGACTTGTCGTACTCACCCCGAGCTCCCCAATATTTTTATCGGAGTTGCGCAGCGAAGACCTCGTCGATCGAAGATTAGGCTGGACCAGCGGGTGGGAAGCGCATTAGAGAATCTAGTTGTTTTTCTGTGTAATTGCAAATAAACTTGTAAAATTGTTGTATATGAGCTTCTCGAGATCCACTGTGTGCTGGTTTTTGCCTGCATTTTTAACCTTGCGCGAGTATAAGCCTCTCGATTTATAGGCGCGCGGCGGCTGTCTCGTCTAGACCCGGTCTCGGGGCGTGAAAGTTAAAGTGGTATCAGAGCTCTAGGTTAGGATACACGGGTAAATGGGTAGATCGTTGATTTTGCGACTAGCAACCGTTTATAACATTTTTGTTTTGTGCAAGTAATTAGAAAATTGGTGCTTGTTGTTTGATTTCATTTTTTTCTTGGGTGAACTAGTTTTGTCATAGGCGTTGTTTGCTTAAAACAATGGACTACTCGATTGTGATTGTGTATTTAGCCTTTTATTTTTATTACATGGTGGCTTAAAGGATTGCTCATATTTTCTGCCATACTTAGAAATTCTTCAGCATTCCATGAAACATGCTTTTAGTTTATATTGCTGGTTGATATAAGTTCATATATAAGTTGTTAGAGTAATATGTTTTAGTTTTGAATTTCGAGGACGAAATTCGTATAAGGTGGGGAGGATGTGATAACCCGAATTTTGGAGTTATTAAATAATTCTGGTTAAATGCTAATCTACATTTAGTTATTTTGATTTTGCTAATCGAGTGTTTAAATTGCATATTAATAATTTTTGAAAAAAATGAGTTAATCAAAGTTGCAAGTTCACCTTATTTGTTTGGCATGAATACTAACTAGAGTAGTACTAGTACATCAGTCGATTTAGATAGAAAAGAAGTGGAGCTTTGCCATTGTTTCATGCCGTTATGACTCAAAGTAACTAGAAGTGCAACGTGGCCTTCTTTTATTGGACACGCATGCTTGGTTGGCAGCACAGGAGTAGCTTAGTCACCTTAATCTTTGCGTGGACCTTTGCATGGTAGCCAGACACTAGCATGTTACGTTACGAGTGAGAGATGTACAGAGAAGTCGGCCTGATATTTGTAACCAGCAAAGCGTCAGTAAGCGGTTAGATATTTAGCTGGACCTGAACTGAACCGACGTTTCCCATCTATAAATAGGCCATGCTAGCTGCTGCTGCACTGAGCAAGCCTCACACTACGCACAATGTTCATCTGAGAGAAAGAAGTACAGAGGAAATAGAGATACAGCGGGAGTTAGAGTGTGACGTCTAGGCGAGGTTTTAATCTAGGAGGAGGTGCTGCATGTTAGTGTGTGTTTTGGAGGAGGTCTGAAAGTGTTGCCGATCCATCGTTGGTGCGTAGATATGAAGCTACTAGTGTGCCGTCAAAATATATTTGATGGTTTTCTTTGGAAGCGATACATCGATCTGAATTATTAGTATCTTATCTCAGGCAAGCTGCTTTATACCCACTCATGTATTTTGTAGAATATGTTTTGCTACTATAAATCATGTTAGATTATTTGGTAGAGATAAGTGAGCATTCCGTTGAAATATTTATGCCTAATGTGCCGGTGTCAGTATACGGTGATGGATCCGGTGTGAGCCACCGATACGAGCCGGGCATTAGAATGAGTATGGATTTGGAAAGTGTTCAAGTGAATATACATGGTTTTATTAAGAGAAAACTTGGTGCTACGAAGGTAAACATATTGTACCGGTCACGGCTCGGGTATGGGACCGACCGAGTTCTCCGCTGGAGACGGCCCTGTTGTGGAACGTGTCGATGATGGATCCGTAGGAGCGATCAACATCAGTAGGTTCAGGTGTCCGGGTTCTAGTGGGTCAAAGGGCTATGCTCCTCTAGCGCCTGCGTGGTGCTAGTTGAGGCTGTCGATGTCGGAGTACCCCTCTGCAGAGTTTAAAAGTGTGAATTTCACCCCTGTGATTCCCGGGTAGGGAAACTTACTTTCATGTGTGGCACCATGCGTTTTAAATTGCCTAACTACTTTAACCATCTTTTGTTTTTCAGAAAAGCAAGTCTATTTTACATCTTATATGATTGTGTATAATCGGTTTGCTGAGTATGACTTATCGTACTCACCTCAGCTCCCCAATATTTTTATCAGAGTTGCGCAGCAGAAGACCTCGTCGATCGAAGATTAGGCTGGACCAGCGGGTGGGAAGCGCATTAGAGAATCTAGTTGTTTTTCTGTGTAATTGCAAATAAACTTGTAAAATTGTTGTATATGACCTTCTCGAGATCCACTGTGTGCTGGTTTTTGCCTGCATTTTTAGCCTTGCGCGAGTATAAGCCTCTCGGTTTATAGGCGCGCGACGGCTGTCTCGTCTAGACCCGGTCTCGGGGCGTGACATGCTCTCACAATGTTTTGTGAGGTTAAGTGTTGCTTCCTGGAGCATCAATCAGCATAGGTGCAAGATAACTTCAAAGAGATGCTCTAGTAACATTTCTATCTACAAGGTTGGGTTTTAAAACAAGAAATACTCCCACTGCTCGATAATATGTTGTGCATAATTTTGCGAGCAAGTCAAAGTTCGTAAGGTTTGAACAATAATATAACAAAATATACCAATTTTGTAATATGATTCTTAGAATCACGGTGAAGTACATTTTCATATTGTGTACATTTTATACGAACCATATTCTTGGTTGGAGGGAGTAGGGGTGGAAACTAGTAGTGGATAATCTTTATTATCTAGCGTTCCACATTCGTATTCGGTAGACTGAAAATGGAAGTGGTAACATCTGAATTCGAACATCCTTGAAAATGGATATGGGAAATAATCGAATCCGTTTTACGAAAACATGTGGTATTGAGTTTTGAAGTAAATGTGGATAAATAAGATTATTTTTGCTAATTTCAGTAATTCAGCCCCAATATGCCAATTACCTAACCTATCGAATCTAACAAATCGATCAAATACTCTTTTATGTAAATGAACTTGAAAGTACTACGCATTATATCAGTATATTTATCTATCTACCATTCAAGAGTTGGCTCGACATGAGTCTATTATTTCATTATATTCATATCCTCTCCGAATTGAGAAAACATCCAATTTGTATTCGTATTCGAATAACATTCGCTACGAATTCATATTTTCCAACATCCATATTTGTTTTTAAAATATGAAAACGGATATGAGAAGGGAACTTTCCAATCCGTTTCCACCCCTAGGAGGAAAGCCACTAAGTTTAGTACTCCCTCCACATCGGTTTATGAGTCTTATGCTTAGTTCTAATTTAGCAAACTTAATATTCGATATTTAATACAAAAATTATATCACTAGAAACTCCAAATCTTAGACAGTATTTTCAAATGGTATAATGTTCATGTTATATAGTTTTTTTTCGATCAAGAAGCATAGCCCTAGCCTCTGCATCCAAAGGATGCACACAACTTTTTCTTTATTAAATTATTCGCAATGCCTTACAAGGGGAATACAAAGATCAATCTCGAAGCCTCCTTCCTAGCGACAACTCGCTATACCTACGATGAAGGGGGGACCATGAACAAGGCCATACTCCCTGACGGTACACCAACACACATATTCCAAAAAGCAAAACCCCGAGGGTGTGCCATTGCACACATCGCAGAGTTTGCAGCCGCCATCTATCTCGAACCCATCTCCAAGCGAGATCAACGTATAGACCGTGCCAGGCCTACTGTCGATGTCACCATAACACCAAACAGCTCCACCATCCTGCCCGAGTCCAGCAATCCTCGCCCGTCTTCGATACCCCGCAACTCCACGCCGCTGAGAATCATCGATGAAAACGTGGTAGATGAACACCACTCCACCAAAACCACCTCCATCCAGCCGCTGCTCCAAAAACGATGCCCCGAGAGGTAGCACGACGCAGGAAGCACCGTCATCGTTCGATCCTGGCTGGATCTAGGGTTTCCCTGGAGCAGCACGAGTGAGTTCTAGCGGACTGCGACAACGATGCCTTCAAGAAGGAAGCGACACTTAACGTCGCTATTGCCCGCCAATCTTGACACAGTTCTCACCGACAGCCGCGAGTCCCCAACTCGGCGAGAGCAAACGGAGAGGCCAGCAAAGATGATGCCTTCGCAGGGGAACGACGCCAATAGCCGCCGCCATCATCCGCCAAGAACGAAGTCAAGGCTCAGTGTTCACCGGTGGCCCCTTCGCCGCTAGCTCGTCGTCGACTAGATCTCCATCACCGGGGTAGAGGGATCTCGTGATCCGCCACCCCAGCAACTAGCCGACCTCCTCCGGTGAAGAAGAAGGCCGCCTCCATCGTTGAACCCAAGGCTGCTGCCCCGGGCGACCTCGTACCGCGGGAGAAGCCCAAGATCATCGCCCCTCACAGGCGAGAGGCGGAGGGAATGGTGCTGTCTGCCACCACCAGCCATCGCCGGTGTGCCGCCGATGGGAGGCGGGGAGGCCGCAGCACAAGCTCTGGCCATCGTCCCCGTCCATCCATGTGGAAGGCGGGAGGGCCGCCGTCGCCCCTCCATCCTCGTCAGACCGCCGCCGCCACGGGAGGCAGGAGGGCCGCCGCCGCGGCGCGTGAGAAACTCCATGGCCGCCGTCCCCGCCGCGTCACGATCTAGACGGCGGTGGCGGGAGGCGGCTAGGGTTGGGAGGGTTGGGGGTGCTGTAATATCTCTTTGGTGTATAATATCTCTTTGAATTAACGATCTAGACACACGTGTAAGACCTATAAACCAATATGGAGGGAGCAGCTGACACCAAGCCATTAAATTACTTTTAATCGGCTCATATATCAAAAATTTGAAAATAAAGATTAAATGGTTTCTTCTTTGTTTTGGAAAGGATATGCTAGGAAATACTGACCTATCACTTGGGATTCTGGGTCGCATGCAGTTCAGCAGCAGCAGTGTTCCTTGCTTGCGGCACAAGCTTCAGATATGCTTGGTCTGAAATTTAACAAACTATCTACAACTACTGTACTAAAACGTGCGTGCATTGGCAGTGCCCCTCCAAACCGATGCACGCAAAAGTAAGTAATACCGGTACGAGATGTACAGAAAGTAACCAGAACTATACAGTTTGAGGTATCGATCCGATGACACGGAGCACAGGTATGGATCGACCGGTGACGAGACAGTTCACTCGGATACCACATACACGAAGGATATCGAGGACAAATGTACAGGGCGGCACATGAGAGGCATGATACATACATACGGTTTGTCACGTAGCCCTGTCTGTCACGCACACGCACACCCACGGCCGGGCGGCCAGCCTAGCAGCCCAAGTGCAGCAGCAGCGGCCACACCTCACCTGAATGGCGACGGCGACGGACCAATGATGGCCGCGCCACATCACACCGCCCATCCCTGCCACACGTACGGCCCTCGTGGAATCGCATACCCTCGCTGACGTGCGGGGCCCGGCCCGGCCCGGGCGACACCACGCCGTCCGCCACAGAGCACAGGCCCGCCGATCCTTTAGGGCATCTCCAACCGCGCGACCCAAACGGACGTCCCTTTCGGGTCGTTTGGGTCGTCGTGCGGACACGCGGATGTCACCCGGACACCCACACACGTCCGGCTACATTTTTAATCCCCAACGCACATACGACCCAAACCGAAAAGTAGACCAAACGAGGCGAGAGGCCGGGCAACGGCGTGGGCGCGGCGCGGCCGGCGACGGCGTGGGCGTGGCGCGGCCGGCGACGGCGTGGGCGTGGCGCGGCTAGGCGAGGCCGGCGAGGGCGGGCGTGCGTGGCGAGCCCGGCGACGGCGCGACCATGGCGAGGCGAGCCCCGCGCGGCCGGGGACCTCCGCCATCCGCTCCCTCTCGCCACGGGCGCCGCCCCGTTCTCCGCGGGCGCGGCCCCGTTCCTCGCCGCCGACCTCCTCGTCACCGGCCGCTCCCACGGCAGCCGGGCGGCCTCTTCGGCGCGGCCCGGCCCCTGCGGAGGCGGCCCGAGGTGCGGCGCGGCCCGGCCCCCGCGCGGCGAGCTCCGCCCACGCCCGTCCGTCGCCCAAGCTCGACGCGGGCACGGCCCCGTCCGCCGCCGCGGGCGGCCGCCGCTGCTCCTTGTTGAGGTCGTTCACGAAGAAGTAGTCTAGGCGCGGCTCGATCCCCCTGTTGTCGGCGCCGATTCGTGCCGATTCGTGCGTGCATGTCGCGGCTGCCGCCGCCTACGCGCGCGGCCGCTAGCCGCTAGAGCTTGGTGCTTTGCTCGCGAGCGGGGACGTTGTCCGATGCGGCTCGGCCACGGCACGGCTCAGCCACGGCGGCGTGGAGGCGCGGGGCGGTGTGGCTCGCGACGCGCCGGCGTGCGGGTGCTCGCGCGGCCGGCGCCGGCGTGCGGCCACGGCACGGCTCAACCAAAGCGTAGTGAAGGCGCGCGGCGGCGTGGCTCGCGACGCGCTCGGCGTGCGGGTGCTAGCGCGGCCGGCGCCGCGGCCGGCTCGCGGCGGCCCGTGCTCGCGCGGCCGGCGCCCGCGGCGCGTGGAGGCGCGTGGCGGCCGGTGCTCGCGGCGGCGTGGAGGCGCGTGGCGGCCCGGCTCGGCGCGGCGCGGGCGGCGATGCGGCTCGCCTCAACGCGGGCGGCGGCACGGCCGGGCTCGATGTGCTCCGTTTTGGCCGCGGCGACCTCCGGCATGAACGAAAAAAAGGGGTTGTGTTTAGCGGGGAGCCTCCACGCGAGCTCGACGGCGGTGGTTGGCCGGCGAGCCCTATTCCGGTGGGAGCGAAGCCAACATCCATGGCGAGAAAAAGAAAGAGAAGAACGAGGGAGAGAGAAGGCTGTGTGAGTTTGGATGGATTAACTAGTGTGGCTGCCATGTGGGGTTTGGGAGGACACGCGCGGACGACCAGAAACGTCCGCACGCGTCCGGCTCGCCCCAAATTGCTCCCAAATTTGGTCCGGCTTTGGGTCGTGGCGGACCGCGCGGGCTGTCCGTTTTGCATTTGGGTCCGCGCGTTGGGTCATGTTTTTACCCAAACGGACGCGCGGGCTGTCCGTTTTGCGTTTTGCGTCCCCGCGTTGGAGATGCCCTTATGGTCCAGCTCAGCCCGTGACGGTGAGCTCTCCGCTGCACCTGCCCGGCGGCGACGGCGCAGCGGCGGGCAACGCTGCTCCTGCCGACTCCTGTCGCGTAGCGCAGGGTACTTTCGTCACTCCACCTCCTCTGGTCTCTGGATCAATCCCGTTGTGAGCAGCCTGTAAGAACGGCGTGGGGCCCGTGAAGGCGACGGGAGTGAAAACGGGCACGCACAGAACGAGATGTTTTTTCACCGCGCGCGCGCGACGGGTTCGTGATCGGGATACACTGCAGTGTGGACCCCACGCCGGCGTGCCGCTCAGACCGGCCACGTGCCATTTATTCCACCCACGTTGCCACGCATCCCCGTTCCCCTCCCATGTTACTGCCCTCGCCCCCGCCCTTTTCCAAAAAACAATACAGCCCCTCCGTCCCCGCAGCCTCTATCCTCTTTCCAGGAACTCCAAGCACCCATCCCCATCCATGGAGAGAAATCCTGCTGCTGCTACTTTGTTCCTGATAATGCAGCACTGCTACCGATTAGTGCTATGTTGGGCGCCGCTTTGAGAGACTTTGATCCGTGCAGTACAGCTCGTTAAGCAAGCATGTGACCCAACAGGACACATACATCGCTCATGGAGAATGGAACAGAGCAACTTCACTTTCAGGCTTCTGTTGCTGAACTGAATCACGCGGCAAGCATGATTACGAGATGATAATGTTGATGAAGATTACTACACACTGGCCATCGGGAGGTTAAGTCACCATCGCTGGAAAGCAAGCAAGAAAGCCATTCACTGCACCGCGCGCAGAAGAAAGAAACAACACACGGAGCTGAACGACGAAGCGATCTGAACATTTCACGCCTGAATCCTTGATGCGGTGATGAATGTAGTATCGGAGACTGGATCGAACGGCAGAATCCCAAGGAAAAAAGAGACGCGAACAAAACGAACGAATGTGCCTACTCGGCAGGCATTACAGCACGGGCGAAATCGCCAGAGTGCCATCATTATCACCACCACCACCACCCCACACTAACCGCTCAACTAACTCGACAACCAACACCACGAACTAACTAACTAATCCCATCCCACGAGGAAAATTAAATGGAAAAAGAAGGAGGAGGAGCGAAATTTACAACGAATACACGGATCAAAGTCACGCCGGCGAGGAGGACGACGAGGAGGAGCTGCCGGAGGCTGGGGACGACGACGAGGAGACGCTGGCCAGGACCTCGGCCAGGGCCGTCATGGCGCGCACCTGCATCTCCAGCGCCTTGATGTAGTCGGACGCCTCGGAGAGCAGCGCCGGGAACGGCAGCTTCTGGCACCCGGGCACCAGCCGCCCGAGCACCTTCGCCTTCCTCGCCAGCGCCGGGGCCTTCCCCGCCGCCGACGCCGACGCGGCAGCGGAGGGGTGCCGCGACGGCGGGCAGGCCGGGGCGCGGAGCCTCGCGCGGTGGGCGGCCTGGAGGCGGCGGCGGCGGGACGCCAGGATGGCGCGGCTCCAGCGGGTGCGCCCGCGGGCGGCCACCGCGAGCGCGCGGTCGGCCGCCTCACGCACCGCCCGCCCGCGCGCCGGGGCCGTCGACGGCGACGCGGCAGTCGACCCGCCTCGGACGAGGCGGAGCGCCTCGAAGAGCTTGGACGAGTAGATCTCGTGCTCCCGCCGCGTCCGCCACTTGGACGGCTGCGCCTCCGCCCCCGCCCCGGCCGACGGCGTGGAGTCCGCACGCTTCCGCTTGCGCTCCCTCTCGTCCACCGACGTCGAGCTCGACGTGGACGCCATTACAATAACAATTCTCGCAAGAGCTCCTCGGGGCTGCACGGAAACCAGCTTGCTGCCTGTGATCTCCTGAGCTGAGCTGAGCTGGGTCTGCGCTTGCCTTTGGGTTTGAGAGGCAGGGGAGGTGGCCGGTGGTGGGATGGGGGAGGGAGGTGGGAGAGGTTCAATATAAAGGGGCCGCTATTGGCCCCCAAATGACAATAGTGATGCCGCCCCGCATTGCCCATGTGACTCTTTTGGATTTTGGGGATCATTTTCTTTTCTCGTTTCTTTTGCAGTATTATTAGTTATATATAGTTAGTTTTTAATTTGATCAACACTGTGTTAGTTGAGTGTGTATACGCATCATTTTTCTTTGCTTGCTTTTGCTCTATCCATTTTGCATGTGCGACACTGCGAGCGAGCAAGCAGCTAATTATGAGGTCCACTGGGTTTGGACTTTGTGGCTCCGTGTCGCTCCACCATCTGGATCACGGAGCCGGAGCCTTCTTGCTCTGCTTCCTGCTTGCTTGCTTGCTTACTCATGGGCTCATGGCACAGCAAGGGGCAAGGTTTCCTTATTTTCAGGTGATTTAAAAACTAATGTTTAATTTTTTTTTCAACATTTTGGTTTCTTTATGTAATTAGTGGTTAAAATAATGGATTTTGTTTAAATTTACCAACTTTGGTCATACAATCTAACTATCCGTTAGACCTTACAAATTAAGCCTCTTAATGCTAAGTTTCTATGAAAATTACTTTGTTAGTTCGAGAAAGGGTTCAATGGTTCAACCATTTCCCTGTTCCCTCTATGTTGAGCAGTTGCGCTTAGGTTAGGGATCAGGGTTGTCAGTTTCTTGGGTCGCTTGATTTTGTCATCATGATTCAACCATTCTCTTGGTTCGATCAGATATCCGCCTTTCCACTCTCAGGGCGCAATATATTTAGTCTGTATCTTCTTTTGATAATATATGTTTCTGTATTTGTTTCTAGGTTTTGTATTCGTAGTTACTGCTTTCATAAAAAATATGAAAACAAATGTGGCACCACTTTCCGCCCCTTTCGGCTCCGCTTTAATTTTTGAGTAGACCATTATACGAAATGAGTGCGGATGGCTGGGTCACGAGCTACGTGGAGCTCTTTTTCTAATGGTTCAAAAAATGTGGCTCAAAGTTTCAAAATTTTTGAATAAAAATTATAGATTTATAAAATAATGTAATCTACCAATACCAATGAATCTCACCTCAAAATACCAAAGTTGTTGTTACTTTAAAATTTGCTGATGGTTTGCACCTTTTAGCAGAGGAGCTCGAGAAGGTGTTGTCCCAGGCCTCGCAAGCCCAATGGTGGACTCCCTTGGGCACATCCCCATCAGGCAGCACAAAAATAACAAAAATCAGACATCTAAAGTAGTGAACAATGAAAATTTTAAAATCTCCCAAATCTGTTATATTTTGTCATTTTTGGTAAGCCTAGAATATAAGGTATTTCAAGTTCCGATTGTATGTGTTGTAAAGTACATCTTTATCTATGTCTAGAATTTTTTTTAGATCTTTTTGAAATTTGAAATCAAGTTATTAAGAATTTCAAAAAAATAAAGTGCTCCATTACACCCGAGCCCCAAAGTGAATTTCCGTCAGAAGTGCTTCAATGCCAATCGATGCTACTCCCTTTGTCCACTAATATATTCCCTCCGTCCTATAAAGGTTGTCTTATATTTATCGAAATTTAGATATATTTAAACAGGAAATAGAACTTAGATACATCTAATTCTTGACAAATTTCACACAATCTTAATAGGCCAGTGGGAGTAAGACCGTTTAGACATTTTAGATTGCATTAAATATGGTTCAAATTGAATAAATCTACATAGTACTAAAAATAGACTAGGTACAAACTAACATAAGTGATCTAAAAAGCTGAAACATCTTAAAAATAGACTAGGTAATGAAAGGAAGCAGTATCTCATTTGCCATTGCTGAGCACCGTAGAAATTATCTGGGAACGTCACGTCAGAGCCTTCTCAGCCGGCATTTCAGTTCGACCTGTTGCAGTACTGCCTAATTGCTTAAATATAGTTGATGCAGAATGGATTACGTTACTGGTCGTCGACGAGCAGCAAAACCTCCTTGACAGTGACTTCTCCACACGACCACATCTGAATATCCCTGGTCATGCATCGGCACAGGAGTATTTTTTTTGTTGGAAGATACAACTAGTTTATCTGAATGTACAAGGAAACACGACACTCCTATGAAAAAGAAAATGGAAATAAGAAGAGCAAGCCGGAATGGGCGCCAGCAGCGCCGGCCGGTAACGGCGGCGAGATGGCATAGTGCTTTTTGATCGAGGGGAAGTGCAGAGATCTGCTCTTCTACTTTTGTTTCGTGGTCCTCCTCCCCATTGTAGATCACCCGTTTGAATGACAACGGTGCCGTCCCGTAGGACCAGGACAATCAGTGAATAATCAGGAGTACTGGTATATCTATAGGTTTTCCTTTTGAGTGTTTTTTCTTCTTCTTTCTAATCAAAGTGGATTCACACCAGTTTCAACGAAACTTGGTTCTGCTACTGTGTCATTGAAAGCATAAATAGAGAGAGTTTGCATCATAGATGTCAGCAGATATAACAGAGAACCTGAACTACTGCAACCCATATACACTGACAACGCCCACACTGAATCGTTTGTCACAAACGACATCCGCTATCTATCCCACATCATGGCGCCCATTCATTCGATCGGTTGAAGATCTCTCTTGCGACGTTCCTCAGCTTCTCTGTTCTGGGAAGTACTGCTTTTTGAATGCTTTTCTTTTGCAAATCACTCCAGTAGTTAATCCAATGCCAAATATATATGATACTGTATGATATTATTTGGATCACCATGCATCACATGTTCAAAACATGTGCTTTTCCAAATTGACCAAAATGTAGCAAAAAAAACTTCAATACACACAAACCCAATGTGAAGCAATATCAAAAGCACAGGAGAATACAGCTCAAATGGTCTCATCCGTTGCACAAAACATGCTTTGTAGGGCCTTCCCACCCTTTTATTATTAAAAAAAATCCATAGTTAAGATCCTGCCACACATCACTGGCCAAAGAAAAGTTTAAATTTTTGCTGGTAACTTTAAATCCTATAACTTCTTACCCTTTTTGACAGGCGGTTTTGTTTGCAGGACATTATACAGGTTTTCGCTGTAAACCCTATTTGCCCTCTATTCCAACTGACTTAATTAGTTATCCCCTTCTCTCGAAGTGTAATGAGCGGAAGCGTTTGGGTGGTGAAGTCTCTTCGATTCGATCATGCCACTTCCTTGTCGAAAGGGGAAAAAACAATCAGGCTACTTTTGTGCCTGATCGTTCCGCTGAAAATTCCAGAGCAACTTATTTTTCTTTGTGCCGTTCTTCATTCCTCTTGGACTGCATCGATCGAACGCACAGTAGGCATGCATGCGTCCTGGCACAGCATTTCTTTTTCAGTCGGCGAGCGATCCAACACCAAGACGAAAAGAGGGGAAACCACCAGTTTGACGTCGCTTAGCGGAGGAAATTGACAAGGTTAGCAAGCAGTCCAGTCCTAACAACGTGCCGCGCCGCTCGTACGCATGTGGATCCACCACGTAAAGTGGCATCGCGCAGTGCTAGTGCAACCTACCTAGGCGCCGCATTGTTTTCGGGTGTAGGCGATGTATACTAATCGGGCGAGTGATCCGATGCTAGTGCTGCTACGATAGTTAGCCATCATTAGGGCCGGCTCGAGCCTGCAGCAGCGGCGCTAGCATGTTCTCCTCCTCCTCTCATGCTCATGCATGGTCACTGCCCCGGTCGAACGTGCCGGGAACACGGTAACATGCAGCCAGGGGCAAGGTCACATGGGAACGGGAGGACGTCGCGCACCGCAAGCAAACCCGGCGAGCGTCCATGCAACTGGCCCGAATCATTCGTGTCTTGTTCCTCCGGTGTGGCGTTCTTTCCCACCCGTTTTTCTCAAGGACAAACCCGTGATTTTCTTCTCCCTTTGTTGTTTAGCTCGGGTTTGGACCAGCCTTCACATCTGGTTTATAGGATATAATTCAGCTGGCACAAATGTATATGCTTGCATGTAAATAACTGGTTTTCCTAATTCTCAGCTAGTTAAGATTTTTTTTTTGACCGGGAAGACCAGGCGGGCTTACGCTGGCCTGAACACTTCATAACCAAAGCAAGAGTAGATAATGGATCCACTACAAATTTTTAGAGGGTTAAGAAGCACATGGCCGCTTTAGATATCAAGGAAGATCAAAACTAATAATAATACACAAATTATTAAGCATAGGAGATGGGGTTGCCGTGGCGTCGCGAAATGCCGAGAGCCGGACATCGATCATAGATGCAGCGACGTGTGACCAAGGCGAGATCTTCATCCTAATAGCTGAAAACAAGGGTGTTTCTTCTCTTCCAGATATTCCACGCGGTAGCAATGATGACAGTGGTTTCTTCAAGGTTATGGTAATAAAAGCTGAATAGGTCGGAGAAGCTAGTGATGTCATGTCTGGTGAATTCTTGGTTGAAGAAGCTCCAGACCCCACGGGCAAGGGTCGCATGCGCGATTGGAACATTATGGCGACGAAAGACGGAGCTGGGACTAGAGGTAAGTGCAAGGAGATCATTCGTAGCAGCATGGGAGAGGCGAGATTGAAGGTAGTTTTGAAAGCCAAAGGTAAGGAAACTGGCATTAGGGTGAGTGAAGTGGGAGAAAAGAGTGGGAAAACGTTCATGCGAAGGGAGAGGTCCATACTAAAGTCAAACCAAAAGGTGTTGGCTAAGCCATTCCCAATGGAGACTTTGAAAACGGCCCGAAAGGAGCTAATCCTAGCAATAATTTCCTTCCAAATGGGGATGTCGAGATAGTATCGGCCACCCGTATCTCGTGTGCCGGACCCGCCGTGCATACATGCGGCGAAACCAGCAAGCCAGTGGGGCGAAGAGTCAGAGTGAAGCTTACTGAGGAATTTCGCAAGGTGTTATCACCAGAATTTGACCGAGTCAGAGGTGGGTCGCGATCAAGATGGACTTGAAGAATATATATAGAAGAAATACGTGAATCGGCCTTTTATACCAAGTTGGGCTAGTTTGCCCATGTATCTGTAACATATTAGATCGCATCTTAGTTTAGAAGTTAGAATCTTACTCGTGCACGGTTTGGTGCACGCCCACATTAGAAAGTCCCCTGGACTATAAATATGTATCTAGGGTTTATGGAATAAACAACAACCAACGTTCAACCACAAACAAATCTCGGCGCATCGCCAACTCCTTCGTCTCGAGGGTTTCTACCGGTAAGCACCATGCTGCCTAGATCGCATCTTGCGATCTAGGCAGCGTAATGCCTATCACGTTGTTCATGCGTTGCTCGTACTTGAAGCCTTTTTGATGGCGAGCAACGTAGTTATCTTAGATGTGTTAGGGTTAGCATTGTTCTTCGAATTACATGCTTTCGTTATGCGACCCTTGCACATCTAGCCGCCCTTACACCTATCTTAGGTGTAGGGGCGGCACCCCGCTTGATCATAATTTAGTAGATCTGATCCGTTACGATTGCTCCTTGTTTCATCAAGGATTAGTTTAACATCCGCAATAGTTAGGCCTTACAAAGGGTTGGAGGATCCGGCGGCGTGTAGGGTGGCGTTTGCTAGCCCTAGGAAGGATGTTCGGGGATCAACCTCGTGTTGGTTTTTAGGCCCTGTCTAGGATCGGCTTACGGTCACCGTGCGCGAGCGCGAGGCCCAATCGTGAGTAGGATGATCCGATTATGCGGTGAAAACCCTAAATCGTCGTAGATCTCATTAGCTTCATCTTGATCAAGCGGGACCACCATATATTCGGACACCTTGTCCGGATCATGGGTGGATCGGCTCTTTGAGCCGATTCACGGGATAACCCGAGAGCCGATCGAGGCTCGAATTTAATGTTTACGTGTATGCCATGCGAGGAAACTAAGCGAGGCATCATCCACACCTTCCCGACCAGGTATAGGTCGGGTGGCACGCCCTTGCGATTGGCATCGGCGCGTGCGACCGAGGAGGCTTTGCGGGCCGTCGCTGCGAGGGACCGGGGCCAGCCGCAGCCCTAGTTGTTCCCGGCTCTACCGTGTTGACCGTCTCTGCCCGCCAGGGGGTTTCTGACGTCAACACATTCTGGCACGCCCGGTGGGACAACCTTCGACATCCGCAACATCGCCATCCACATCCGAGATGGCGGAAGACACTCCGGTCAAGTACGAGGATCTGCCTGATGAGCTCAAGAAGAAGCATGACGAAATCAAGGCGGTCCTCGAGCCGAACTCATCGGCTCTTTCCACCGAACCCGCTCCCATGGCGTCGGGTGGAAGGGTTTCACACCTGAAGGCGCACTCGATGGAGTGGATCCGTCCGCCCCGTCGAAGAACGCACCGAGTCGGCTGCGGCAGGAGATCAACTACATGGTGGCTCATTCGCCGCACCGCCACTACGAGAGCTCGGTGAACACTTTGGAGCGTGTCGCTCTGCGTGTCGTCCAGGAAATCATGAGCCACCGGTATTCTCCGTCGGGACCAGCTCTGGGGACTTTCAAGGGAGAGATGCCACTCCAGCCCCAGCCGTTCGCATGGGCAGCACCGGAACTGCCGAACTCATCGGCATACGTCATCTACAAGATTGGTGGTGATCCTGGTAACTACCAATTCCTACCTGAGGCACCCAAGGAGATCCCGCACGGATACGCGTGCGCATACGTACCGGACCGCAACACACGGGCACTCTCGAACCAGGCTGCGGTATCGGGGGCCTCCGGAACGGCAGGAGGAACGTCGGGAGCCGATCCTGAGAAGCAATCGTGGCTAGCTAAGTACGCCACTCCGACAAACCTCCAAAGCCCGGCTCCTGCAGGTTGGCTTAGAACCAGGAAAAGCAAGCATGGCTGGTTAAGTATGCCACCCCGGCGAATCTTCACGGTTCGACACCTTCGGCCATCACAGCGGATCAGATTTGTGCAATTCCGAAAGATCGGTTCGGCATGATGCCGAAAAGGAAGACGTTCGGCTACACCAAGCCGTACCCCAACGACTACGAACCGATCCCGCTACCGCCCAAATATCGGCTCCCGGACTTCACGAAGTTTAGTGGATCGAGATGGTTCCGGCTCCATCGAGCATGTGAGCCGGTATTTGGCACAGGCTGGGCACGATCTCGGCATCGGACGAATTGCGCGTGAGGTTCTTCGCACGGTCCCTCACGGGATCGGCTTTCGGGTGGTACACATCGCCGCCACCGAACTCCATCCGGACTTGGAAGCGGTTGGAAGAGCGAGTTCCATGAGCGGTATCACTCGGAGGCTTCCGATGTTGGTATTGCCGATCTAGCGCAAGTACGACGAAGCGCGGGGAGACGGTGGCGAGAATACGTCCGGCGCTTCGGGACCATTAGGAACCGATGCTTTTCGGCTCATATAAGCGAAAAGAAGCGATCGAGTTGGCGGTGGTGGGTCTCTCATCATCGATTAAGGACGTGGCCTCCCAAGCGGACTACCCTTCGTTGGCGCACATGGTGCGAAGGCTGTCGGCATATGAGCGGCGCCACCCGGATGTTTACCGGGACAAATTCAAGCGTGCGGTGACCCTGGTTGAGGCGGACGAGGATGAAGGTGCTGCGGGAGATCGAGAGGTAGCGGTGGCTGAATGGACTCGAGCGACGAGGCCTCGTGACCCGCAAATGGGTGAAGCCACAAGGCCCTCCAAAAGGGTTCGACTTCGACGTAACCAAGGCCGAGCGGATTTTTGATCTCTTACTCACGGAGAAGCATATAAAGGTACCCGAAGGCCACAAGATCCCCACGGTGCAAGAGCTGAACGGAAATCCATACCGCAAGTGGCATAACACGTTCACCCACACCACCAACGACTGCAGGGTGTGGCGGCGGCAGATCCAAATGGCGATAGAAAACGGACGGTTGATTTTCAACCAATACGCCATGAAGGTCGACACACACCCCTTCCCCACCGTAAACATGGTGGAGTATACTTACCATGGAGGGTGCCAGCCGGATTTCTCGTGCAAAATCAATATGGTAGATCTTGGACACCACGCTGGCAAGGATGGAGATGAGGGCAGCTGCTCTCATAGCAAAGATACAGAGGAAGCCGCTCCACGCGATCGGCTCCGCCAAGATGGCAAGCGCTACGTAACGAGAGGGAGAAGTGAAGAACATAAGATATCGGCGACCTCTCTCCGATCACCTCCTCAACAAGTATGTGAGTCGAGTACGACCAACGCCGACGGTCCGAGTGATGATGATGAAAGAGATCGTCCGGCTAGAGAAGCCGGAAGACATCGTCGGCATAATCGCGATGAGGAGGAGCACGAGCGTTGTGCCAAGGAAAAGGCAAGGGAGCGAGACGACGAGGACAGAGCACTCGGGATTGTCCCTTCTTCGAGCACTCGCTGGGATTCAGGAATGAGCCGATTGCCAACAATCGGCAATTGCCCGGAATGCAACCGGAAGAAGAAGGAGGCAGCCAACGTGTCCGTGTTCGAGCGCTTAGGGCCTCTCCCGCCACGGAGCAAACGAGCTGAGTCCCCTCGGTTGAAAGATCTCGAAGATTCGGAAGACGAGGGAGAAGAAGAAGACAGTATCACCGGCCAAGGTGGTGCCACGATGGACTCGGCCGTTCCCGAAACGCAGGGTTCAACGATTGCGCGGCCTGGAAGAAGCCGAGAGGTTATACTTGCATACATTGAGGAAGGCAAGGCCTGATGCAGGCTGCGAAGGTTCGGCGAACCCCGGATGAAGAGGGTCGTCCACGAAAAATGGAGTGGCGCCCCAAGCAAAGGAAAGCCGATGATGAAACATCGGCTGGCACAAACATGGTGCTCGTTCTTCCGACAAAGCTTAGCGCTCCACGATTACACGATGCACTCAAGGTGGGCGACAGCAAGCGCACCAACATGATAAAGTCAGAGATTGGGCTGGTTTTACCTACCGGCCTGAACGAGTAGCAAGAGCACGTCAATGAGCAAATGCGGCGAGGCTGATCCTTGTGATCGGCCCCAAAAAATTTATGAAGGGACATTACAAAACCTTCACCGAGCAAGCAACGTGGAGGCCGATTCCAGCAATCGGCCAAAAAATTATCCTCACCATCCATTTTGCCTGGGTTCAACATGTTATCCAACAGAGCCGATTTCATCAATTCTCTTGACAGAATCGGCTCGGGGGCACACCAGTGGATAAAACACGAGGATATGCAATGGAAGCGTCTCATCCTTTGGTGATGGGTATTGAAGTATGGGGGCCGATGCACAAGTCGGCCGTAAAAATTCTGAAAATTCGAAATTTTTTAAGCACAGCCGATGCAGCAGACATCGACTTAAGGATATAAAAGCCGATGCATGGCCGTCGACTCAAGAGCAATAACTGTTACGATCAGAGGGTCAATGGAGCAGGAAGTGGACCACGAAGAGAGACTATGATGGGAGAACTCCTCAATGGAGTGGTTCAATGGTTCGATGGCTCGGATCTTCTCTCTAAGAACAATGCTGAGAACAGCAGGGATGTGCAAATCAGGGTAAGGAGGGAGCTGATCTGACCTGCAAGGCGCGAGAAGTAGATTGAAGAAGCTCGGGGGCAGCTCACCACTGAAGGTTCTCTCGCTTTGGGGCTACGTCATGATTTGAGGCTAATATCGGCACATGTGGCTGATTCGCCTTGATTAAGGCTCGGGGGCAGCCGATTTGGTTGGAATCGGCTAGCCCTACGACACAAGCTGGTCCGGAGAGTGGTGTTCCGTTACGGAGTCATCGGTTTGAGCATCCAAGACGAGTTCCGGGGCTCTTTTAAAGACGCTCGCTCAAGATCAAGTCGCCGACCTACTAAGATCGGCTGTGCCATCGTCATCGGCGAGCTGGCTAGCTTGGAGGGATGGCTAAATTGGCTCCGTCTCGCAGATTATCGTGAAGCCGATGTGTTGCCATCGGTCATTAAGCATGGATTAGGCCAACGGTCGACAAACTCGAGCATGAAATCGGCGAAATCAAGTTAAGGGAAATTCTTCATTAGTATTGGGGTTTCTTACAATGGAGAGCCGATTGCTCAAGGAAGGAAGAACAAAAGAAGGGTCTATTGACCAATCTACTACTTGCTAGGCCTATACTAGTAGATCCTAATCTACGGGCCATCACCGCCCTCATCATCATCCTCGAAATCTCATCGGCACTCGCTGCCGATGGGCTCCTCGTCGCTACTCCCGTGGCCCTCTACGGGAGCTTCGTCCCCGTCTTCATCGTCGCTGCTGTCGTCGTCCCACCACATGCGGAGGCGTTTCGCCGGCGGGTAGCCCTCGAGGGAGCCATCGTCGTCGTCGTCCTCCTCGTCCTCTTCTTCAGAGGTGGGACAACCGTCCCAGGGGAACCGGTCGTCCTCGCTTTCTGACTCCAGTTCCCCGTCGGCGAGGAACTGAAGATCTTCATCCCCGCTGGTCAAGGACTTGTTGTCCTCAGACCAAATGGAGGAGGCGTGGCTCTCCTCGTCCCATTCTTCTGGGGCACGGATTTCCGGCGGCGTCTCGCGGGAGGAGTCGGACCCATAGGAAAGCTAGGAGGAGGAGGAAGACGACATGGTGGCACAGAGGGTTTTTTGGTGCTAATGCGATGAGGACGAAGGAGACGCAAGCTGTTGTTCTGCTCTGCCACGACATGACCCGACGAAAGAAGAGCATAATGATTTTGGAAATGTCATTTCCAAAACCAGGGGGGCATGTGTTATCACCAGAATTTGACCGAGTCAGAGGTGGGCCGCGATCAAGATGGACTTGAAGAATATATATAGAAGAAATACGTGAATCGGCCTTTTATACCAAGTTGGGCTTGTTTGCTGATACGTCTCCGACGTATCGATAATTTCTTATGTTCTATGCCATATTATTGATGATACCTACATGTTTTATGCACACTTTATGTCATATTAGTGCATTTTCTGGAACTAACCTATTAACAAGATGCCGAAGTGCCGGTTCTCGTTTTCTCGCTGTTTTTGGTTTCGAAATCCTAGTAACGAAATATTCTCGGAATTGGACGAAACGAAGACCCGGGGCCCTATTTTTCCACGGAGCTTCCAGAAGACCGAAGAACACACGAAGTGGGGCCACGAGGTGGCCAAGCTATAGGGCGGCGCGGCCCAAGCCCTGGCCGCGCCGACCTATAGCGTGGGCCCCTCGTGACGCCCCTTGACCTGCCCTTCCGCCTACTTAAAGCCTCCGTCGCGAAACCCCTGAGGCGAAAAACCACGATACGGAAAACCTTACTGAGACGCCGTCGCCGCCGATCCCATCTCGGGGGATTCACGGAGATCTCCTCCCGGCACCTCGCCGGAGAGGGGATTCATCTCCCGGAGGACTCTACACCGCCATGGTCGCCTCACGGAGTGATGAGTGAGTAGTTCACCCCTGGACTATGGGTCCATAGCGGTAGCTAGATGGTTGTCTTCTCCTCATTGTGCTTCATTGTTGGATCTTGTGAGCTGCCTAACATGATCAAGATCATCTATCCGTAATTCTATATGTTGTGTTTGTCGGGATCCGATGGATAGAGAATACCATGTCATGTTAATTATCAAGTTATTATACATGTGTTGTTTATGATCTTGCATGCTCTCCGTTTCTAGTAGAGGCTCTGGCCAAGTTTTTACTTTTAACTCCAAGAGGGAGTACTTATGCTCGATAGTGGGTTCATGCCTGCATTGACACCTGGGACGAGTGACGGAAAGTTCTAAGGTTGTGTTGTGCTTGTTGCCACTAGGGATAAAACATTGGCGCTATGTCCGAGGATGTAGTTGTTGATTACATTACGCACCATACTTAATGCAATTGTCTGTTGTTTAGCAACTTAATACTGGAGGGGTTCGGATGATAACCTCGAAGGTGGACTTTTTAGGCATAGATGCGGTTGGATGGCGGTCTATGTACTTTGTCGTAATGCCCAATTAAATCTCACTATACTTATCATGTCATGTATGTGCATTGTTATGCCCTCTCTATTTGTCAATTGCCCGACCGTAATTTGTTCACCCAACATGCTTTTATCTTATGGGAGAGACACCTCTAGTGAACTGTGGACCCCGGTCCATTCTTTAATACTCGAAATACAAATCTCGCTGCAATACTTGTTTTACTTGTTTTCTCTCGCAAACAATCATCTTCCACACAATACGGTTAATCCTTTGTTACAGCAAGCCGGTGAGATTGACAACCTCATCGTTTCGTTGGGGCAAAGTACTTTGGTTGTGTTGTGCGGGTTCCACGTTGGCGCCGGAATCTCCGGTGTTGCGCCGCACTACATCCCGCCGCCATCAACCTTCAACGTGCTTCTTGGCTCCTCCTGGTTCGATAAACCTTGGTTTCTTTACGAGGAAAACTTGCTGCTGTGCGCATCATACCTTCCTCTTGGGGTTGCCCAACGAACGTGTGAAATACACGCCATCAAGCTCTTTTTCCGGCGCCGTTGCCGGGGAACCGAAGAAAAGCTACACCACAAAGATTTCTAACTCCCACGTCAACTACGCGCCGGCGGCTCTTTTCTCGGCGCCGTTGTCGGGGAGATCAAGACACGCCTGCAAGGGGAGTCTCCACTTCTCAATCTCTTTACTTTGTTTTTGTCTTGCTTTATTTTATTTACTACTTTGTTTGCTGCATTATATCAAAACACAAAAAAATTAGTTGCTAGCTTTACTTTATTTGCTATCTTGTTTGCTATATCAAAAACACAAAAAAATTAGTTTACTTGCATTTACTTTATCTAGTTTGCTTTATTTACTATTGCTAAAATGGCCAACCCTGAAAATACTAAGTTGTGTGACTTCACTAGCACAAATAATAATGATTTCTTATGCACACCTATTGCTCCACCTGCTACTACAGCGGAATTCTTTGAAATTAAACCTGCTTTACTTAATCTTGTCATGAGAGAGCAATTTTACGGTGTTAGTTACGATGATGCTTGCTGCCCATCTCAATAATTTTGTTGAACTATGTGAAATGCAAAAATATAAAGATGTAGATGGTGACATTATAAAATTAAAATTGTTTCCTTTCTCATTAAGAGGAAGAGCTAAAGATTGGTTGCTATCTCTCGCCTAAGAATAGTATTGATTCCTGGACTAAATGCAAGGATGCTTTTATTGGTAGATATTATCCCCCCGCTAAAATTATATCTTTGAGGAGTAGCATAATGAATTTTAAACAATTGGATAATGAACATGTTGCTCAAGCTTGGGAAAGAATGAAATCTTCGGTTAAAAACTGCCCAACCCATGGATCGACTACTTGGATGATCATCCAAACCTTCTATGCGGGACTAAATTTTTCTTCGCGGAATTTATTGGATTCAGGTCTGCTGGAGGTACCTTTATGTCCATCACTCTTGGTGAAGCAACAAAGCTCCTTGATAATATGATGGTTAATTACTCTGAATGGCACACGGAAAGAGCTCCACAAGGTAAGAAGGTAAATTACGTTGAAGAATCCTCTTCCTTGAATGATAAGGTTGATGCTATTATGTCTATGCTTGCGAATGATAGGACTAATGTTGATCCTAATAATGTTCCATTAGCTTCATTGGTTGCACAAGAAGAACATGTTGATGTAAACTTCATTAAAAATAATAATTTACTGTAGGATAACGTTGCATAGAAAACAAAAATTTTCCTACCGCGAACACGCAATCCAAGCCAAGATGCAATCTAGAAGACGGTAGCAACGAGGGGGTATCGAGTCTCACCCTTGAAGAGATTCCAAAGCCTACAAGATGAGGCTCTTGTTGCTGCGGTAGACGTTCACTTGCCGCTTGCAAAAGCGCGTAGAAGATCTTGATCACGATCGGTTCCGGCGCCACGAACGGGCAGCACCTCCGTACTCGGTCACACGTTCGGTTGTTGATGAAGACGACGTCCACCTCCCCGTTCCAGCGGGCAGCGGAAGTAGTAGCTCCTCTTGAATCCGACAGCACGACGGCGTGGTGTCGGTGGCGGTGGAGAATCCCGGCGGAGCTTCGCTAAGCGTGCGGGGAAGAAGGAGGAGTGGGGCGGCTAGGGTTTGGAGAGAGGGGGTGGCCGGCCTCCAAGGGGTGCGGCCAAGGTGGTGGCTTTGGTGTGGCCGGCCCCCTCCCCTATGCCCCTCATTATATAGGTGGAACCCAAGTGTTGGTGTCCAAGTCTTCGAATAAGACCCGAAATCAAAACCTTCCATAGGAGGGGCAATCCTAGCCCAACTAGGACTCCCACCCAAAGGTGGGATTCCCACCTCCCATGTGGGGGTGGCCGGCCCCCTATGGTGGAGTCCACTTGGGACTCCACCCCATCTAGGGCTGGCCGGCCATGGAGGTGGAGTCCCTTGTGGACTCCACCTTCCTTGGTGGTTTCTTCCGGACTTTTCTAGAACCTTCTAGAACCTTCCATAGAACCTTCCGTGACATTTTATTTCACATAAAATGACATCCTATATATGAATCTTATTCTCCGGACCATTCCGGAACTCCTCGTGATGTCCGGGATCTCATCCGGGACTCCGAACAAATATTCGAACTCCATTCCATAATTCAAGTACTACCATTTCAACATCCAACTTTAAGTGTGTCACCCTACGGTTCGAGAACTATGCGGACATGGTTGAGTACTCACTCCGACCAATAACCAATAGCGGGATCTGGAGATCCATAATGGCTCCCACATATTCAACGATGACTTTAGTGATCGAATGAACCATTTACATACATTACCAATTCCCTTTGTCTCGCGATATTTTACTTGTCCGAGGTTTGATCTTCGGTATCACTCTATACCTTGTTCAACCTCGTCTCCTGACAAGTACTCTTTACTCGTACCGTGGTATGTGGTCTCTTATGAACTTATTCATATGCTTGCAAGACATTAGACGACATTCCACCGAGAGGGCCCGGAGTATATCTATCCGTCATCGGGATGGACAAATCCCACTCGTTGATCCATATGCCTCAACTCATACTTTCCGGATACTTAATCCCACCTTTATAGCCACCCATTTACGCGGTGGTGTTTGGTGTAATCAAAGTACCTTTCCGGTATAAGTGATTTATATGATCTCATGGTCATAAGGACTAGGTAACTATGTATCGAAAGCTTATAGCAAATAACTAAATGACGAGATCTTATGCTACGCTTAATTGGGTGTGTCCATTACATCATTCATACAATGATATAACCTTGTTATTAATAACATCCAATGTTCATGATTATGAAACTAATCATCCATTAATCAACAAGCTAGTTTAAGAGGCATACTAGGGACTTCTTGTGTGTCTACATATCACACATGTACTAATGTTTCGGTTAATACAATTCTAGCATGATATATAAACATTTATCATAAACATAGAGATATAAATAATAACTACTTTTATTATTGCCTCTAGGGCATATCTCCTTCAGTCTCCCACTTGCACTAGAGTCAATAATCTAGTTTACATTTGTAAAGATATAACACCTTGGCCTTATGGTGCTTTATCATGTATTGCTCACGGGAGAGGTTTTAGTCAACGGATCTGACATGCTCAGAAACGTATGTATTTTGTAATTCATTTGCGTCTCAACGCATCACTCATTTCCAAATGAGTCGGCATTAAATATGTTTGGTCTTCTGGTGGAACCTTAATTCCGCGGTCTGAAATATGTTACTAATATTGTCACACACAATATAGCTTCAAAGTTCTAACTCTGTCGGAAATACACCAAGTTCTCAAAGAACCTCTTGACTTAACATCCTTTGTCATTGTCAAAACAATGACATACTCTGCCTTCTTTTGTAGATTCCGTCACAATATTTAGAACTCTTCTAAATCTAGCATAGACAACTTCTAGCTCATTGTGCTACTTTTTAAACAACACTTAGTCTAATTTGAGATTGAAATTATATTTTATATGTGACAAAACCAATATCGGTGTAACACCTTACAGCGATTTGTTTGTCATTTCTTCATACAAATATATATATATATATATATATATATATATATATATATCCTTAGTTCTTCTAAAGTACTCAAGGATATTCTTACTGTCGTCCAATGATCATCATATGAATTATGCTCATAACACTTTATAGCACATGATATCTGATTGTGTACATATTATTCGTGATCTATAATCACTCATGTGTTTTTACTCATTGAGTGTCAGATACACTCAAGTCTTGTTAAACCTTCACATGACAAGAACATTTTCTTAATATTTCTATATTGAACTACTTCAATATCCATCATATGTACTTTGACTTAAACTTATTTATATGTTTCAATCTATCTTCATAGATCTTGACACTAAATTTGTTTCAGTCCATATCCTTTCATTGAAGTTAATTTTCAATGAAACCTTTTTAATCAAGTATATAATTACATCATTTATAACCAACTATATGTCACCTACATAAAGTATTATAAATGTGTCTTAGCGCTCCCACTTAATTTCTTGCAAATGCAAGCCTCTTCATCGTCTCTGATGAAATCAAAGACTCTTTGACCATTTCATCTCGGTGAAGATTCCAACTCCGTGATACTCACTTCATCCAATTGAAGTTTGTATATCTATCTAGTATTTCACGGACCAGCAAAACTCTTGGTTGTATCTTGTATACATACTTCTGTTAAGTAGTGTATTTTGCCATCCTACTAGCATATCTCATAAAAGAAATATGTAGTGATTACTAGAATAATCCACATAGACTATAAGCATTGCTACGGAAGATCTAATCTTATCGTATTCAACTCTTTGAACTTTGTCGTAAACAATTTTTCGATAAGTCAAGCTTTCTTCAAGGATATTTCATCCAAGTCTATCAATTTCATAGATCCATTTACTTTCATAAAGTATTCATCTATCTTGGATTTCATGGCGCATGGCCATTTTAATGGAGTCGGGGCCCATCATAACTTCTTTGTTTTGTAGTTGGTTTATCATT
>NW_025901490.1:0-23597 GCF_022539505.1 Lolium rigidum
GGTGTGCTTCGCGTTTCGGTTACGTAATGCTTGTTACTACAGCAAATGCCATCCAAGTTAGAATTAATGAGAATATAATATTAATGGCTGAACTGCGTGCTAGGTGGGATAGAGAAGAAAATGAAAAACTAGCTAAAAAGGAAAATGTAGCTAAAGTTTGGACTATTACCACCACTAGCAATGCTAATGATTCATATGTTGCTGCACCTCCTACTATCCATGATAAAATAATTGGTGTTGGCAATGCTTCTACTCCTAGTGTAAAGCGCGCAAAATTACCCAGAAACTACTAAAACTACTTGAAACTGCTTGTGATAAAACTGCTGAAATTTTTTCCAACATTGGGGATGATAATCCCATTGCTTTAGATTGTAATGATTTAGATTTTGATGATTGCCACATCTCTGAAGTTATAAAGTTCTTACAAAAACTTGCTAAAAGTCCCAATGCTAGCGCTATAAACTTGACTTTCACAAAACATATTACAAATGCTCTCATAAAAGCTAGAGAAGCGAAACTAAAACTTGAAACTTCTATTCCTAGAAAGCTAGAGGATGGTTGGGAGCCCATCATTAAAATGAGAGTCAAAGATTTTGATTGTAATGCCTTATGTGATCTTGGTGCAAGTATTTCTGTTATGCCTAAGAAAGTCTATGATATGCTTGACTTGCCACCATTGAAAAATTGTTATTTGGATGTTAATCTCGCTGATAATGCTAAAAAGAAACCTTTGGGGAAAGTTGATAATGTTCATATTATGGTTAACAATAACCTTGTCCCCGTTGATTTTGTTGTCTTGGATATTGAATGTAATGCATCTTGCCCCATTATATTGGGAAGACCTTTTCTTCGAACCGTTGGTGCTACTATTGATATGAAGGAAGGTAATATTAAATATCAATTTCCTCTCAAGAAAGGTATGGAACACTTCTCTAGAAAGAGAATGAAGTTACCTTATGATTCTATCATTAGAACAAATTATGATGTTGATGCTTCGTCTCTTGATGTTACTTGATATACACTTTCTGCGCCTAGCTGAAAGGCGTTAAAGAAAGCGCTTATGGGAGACAACCCATGTTTTTACTCCAGTATTTTTGTTTTATATTTGTGTCTTGGAAGTTGTTTACTACTGTAGAAACCTCTCCTTATCTTAGTTTTATGTTTTGTTGTGCCAAGTAAAGTCTTTGATAGTAAAGTAAGTACTAGATTTGGATTACTGCGCAGTTCCAGATTTCCTTGCTGTCACGAATCTGGGTCTATCTCCCTGTAGTTAGCTCAGAAAATTACGCCAATTTACGAGCATGATCCTCAGATATGTACGCAACTTTCATTCAATTTGAGCATTTTCGTTTGAGGAAGTCTGGTGGCCTAATAAAATCCATCTTTACGGACTGTTCTGTTTTGACAGATTCTGTCTTTTATTTCGCATTGCCTCTTTTGCTATGTTTGATGAATTTCTTTGATCCACTAATGTCCAGTAGCTTTATGCAATGTCCAGAAGTGTTAAGAATGATTGTGTCACCTCTGAACATGTGAATTTTTATTATGCACTAACCCTCTAATGAGTTGTTTTGAGTTTGGTGTGGAGGAAGTTTTCAAGGGTCAAGAGAGGAGTATGATGCAATATGATCAAGGAGAGTGAAAGCTCTAAGCTTGGGGATGCCCCGGTGATTCACCCCTGCATATTCTAAGAAGACTCAAGCGTCTAAGCTTGGGGATGCCCAAGGCATCCCCTTCTTCATCGACAACATTATCAGGTTCCTCCCCTGAAACTATATTTTTATTCCGTCACATCTTATGCACTTTGCTTGGAGCGTCGGTTTGTTTTTGTTTTTTGTTTTGATTGAATAAAATGGATCCTAGCATTCACTTTATGGGAGAGATACACGCTCCGCTGTAGCATATGGACAAATATGTCCTTAGGCTCTACTCATAGTATTCATGGCGAAGTTTCATCTTCGTTAAATTGTTATATGGTTGGAATTGGAAAATGATACATGTAGTAACTTTAAAATGTCTTGGATAATTTGATACTTGGCAATTGTTGTGCTCATGTTTAAGCTCTTGCATCATATACTTTGCACCCATTAATGAAGAAATACTTAGAGCTTGCTAATTTGGTTTGCATATTTGGTTTCTCTAGAGTCTAGATAACATCTAGTATTGAGTTTTGAACAACAAGGAAGACGGTACGGAGTCTTATAATGTTTACCATATGTCTTTTATGTGAGTTTTGCTGTACCGTTCATCCTTGTGTTTGTTTCAAATAGCCTTGCTAGCCTAAACCTTGTATCGAGAGGGAATACTTCTCATGCATCCAAAATACTTGAGCCAACCACTATGCCATTTGTGTCCACCATACCTACCTACTACATGGTATTTATCCGCCATTCCAAAGTAAATATCTTGAGTGCTACCTTTAAAATTCCATCATTCACCTTTGCAATATATAGCTCATGGGACAAATAGCTTAAAAACTATTGTAGTATTGAATATGTACTTATGCACTTTATCTCTTATTAAGTTGCTTGTTGAGCGATAACCATGTTTCTGGGAATGCCATCAACTATTCTTTGTTGGATATCATGTGAGTTGCTATGCATGTCCGTCTTGTCTGAAGTAAGAGAGATCTACCACCTTCATGGTTGGAGCATGCATATTGTTAGAGAAGAACTTTGGGCCGCTAACTAAAGCCATGATTCATGGTGGAAGTTTCAGTTTGGACATATATCCTCAATCTCATATGAGAATAATAATTGTTGCCACATGCTTATGCATTAAAGAGGAGTCCATTATCTGTTGTCCATGTTGTCCCGGTATGGATGTCTAAGTTGAGAATAATCAAAAGCGAGAAATCCAAAATGCGAGCTTTCTCCTTAGACCTTTGTACATGCGGCATGGAGGTACCCCATTGTGACACTTGGTCAAAACATATGCATTGCAAAGATCCGGTAGTCCAAGTTAATTAGGACAAGGTGCGGGCACTATTAGTATACTATGCATGAGACTTGCAACTTGTAAGATATAATGTACATAACTCATATGCTTTATTACTACCGTTGACAAAATTGTTTCATGTTTTCAAAATAAAATCTCTAGCACAAATATAGCAATCGATGCTTTCCTCTTTGAAGGACCATTCTCTTTACTTTTATGTTGAGTCAGTTCACCTATTTCTCTCCACCTCAAGAAGCAAACACTTGTGATGAACTGTGCATTGATTCCTACATACTTGCATATTGTACTTGTTATATTACTCTATGTTGACAATTATCCATGAGATATACATGTTACAAGTTGAAAGCAACCGCTGAAACTTAATCTTCCTTTGTGTTGCTTCAATACCTTTACTTTGATTTATTGCTTTATGAGTTAACTCTTATGCAAGACTTATTAATACTTGTCTCAAAGTACTATTCATGAAAAGTCTTTGCTATATGATTCACCTGTTTACTCATGTCATCACCATTGTTTTGATCGCTGCATCCACTACATATGTTTACAAATAGTATGATCAAGGTTATGATGGCATATCACTTCGAAATTATCTTTGTTATCGTTTTACCCGCTCGGGACGCAGCGAACTAAGCTTGGGGATGCTGATACGTCTCCGACGTATTGATAATTTCTTATGTTCTATGCCATATTATTGATGATACCTACATGTTTTATGCACACTTTATGTCATATTCGTGCATTTTCTGGAACTAACCTATTAACAAGATGCCGAAGTGCCGCTTCCGTTTTCTCGCTGTTTTTGGTTTCAGAAATCCTAGTAATGAAATATTCTCGGAATTGGACGAAACGAAGACCCAGGGGCCTATTTCTCCACGGAGCTTCCAGAAGACCGGAGAACACACGAAGTGGGGCCACAAGGTGGCGACACCACAAGGCGGCGCGGCCCAGGGGGGGCCCGCGCCGCCCTATGGTGTGGCCCCCTCGTCTGGCCCCCGACTCTGCCCTTCCGCCTACTTAAAGCCTCCGTCGCGAAACCCCTGAGGCGAAAAACCACGATACGGAAAACCTTATTGAGACGCCGCCGCCGCCGATCCCATCTCGGGGGATTCCGGAGATCTCCTCCGGCACCCTGCCGGAGAAGGGATTCATCTCCCGGAGGACTCTACACCGCCATGGTCGCCTCCGGAGTGATGAGTGAGTAGTTCACCCCTGGACTATGGGTCCATAGCAGTAGCTAGATGGTTGTCTTCTCCTCATTGTGCTTCATTGTTGGATCTTGTGAGCAGCCTAACATGATCAAGATCATCTATCTGTAATTCTATATGTTGTGTTTGTCGGGATCCGATGGATAGAGAATACCATGTCATGTTAATTATCAAATTATTACATATGTGTTGTTTATGATCTTGCATGCTCTCCGTTTCTAGTAGAGGCTCTGGCCAAGTTTTTACTTTTAACTCCAAGAGGGAGTATTTATGCTCGATAGTGGGTTCATGCTCGCATTGACACTGGGACGAGTGACGAGAAAGTTCTAAGGTTGTGTTGTGCTGTTGCCACTAGGGATAAAACATTGGCGCTATGTCCGAGGATGTAGTTGTTGATTACATTACGCGCCATACTTAATGCAATTGTCTGTTGCTTTGCAACTTAATACTGGAGGGGGTTCGGATGATAACCTGAAGGTGGACTTTTTAGGCATAGATGCGGTTGGATGGCGGTCTATGTACTTTGTCGTAATGCCCAATTAAATCTCACTATACTTATCATGTCATGTATGTGCATTGTTATGCCCTCTCTATTTGTCAATTGCCCGACCGTAATTTGTTCACCCAACATGCTTTTATCTTATGGGAGAGACACCTCTAGTGAACTCGTGGACCCCGGTCCATTCTTTTAATACTCGAAATACAAATCTGCTGCAATACTTGTTTTTACCGTTTTCTCTCGCAAACAATCATCTTCCACACAATACGGTTAATCCTTTGTTACAGACAAGCCGGTGAGATTGACAACCTCACTGTTTCGTTGGGGCAAAGTACTTTGGTTGTGTTGTGCAGGTTCCACGTTGGCGCCGGAATCTCCGGTGTTGCGCCGCACTACATCCCGCCGCCATCAACCTTCAACGTGCTTCTTGACTCCTACTGGTTCGATTAAACCTTGGTTTCTTACTGAGGGAAACTTGCCGCTGTGCGCATCACACCTTCCTCTTGGGGTTCCCAACGGACGTGTCAACTACACGCATCACGCCGCTTTACCAGACAGCGATAAAGAGAATAGTTTCTTCCTCACTTCATTCATAGCAATACCTGCACATTTGAATAACCCGCATAGTTCATGCAAAAACAGTAAATGATCACCGGGATGGACGAGTGCCATCCCCTTCATAGCGGTTATCCATAACACGTTCAATAATTTTCATAGGTATTTTATATGGTATTTCTTCCTCACTCGGCGCCTCATCCACTACCGTTGCAGTAGTAGTAGATTTCCCAAATAGAAATTGAAGAGAAGATCTCTCCATAATGAATTATAGCAGCAGGCAGAAATAAAATAAGCACAAACAGTAAAGGTTTTCCTTACCAATTCCACTTACCAATAGCGCTTCACTCCCCGGCAACGGCGCCAGAAAATAGTCTTGATGACCCACAAGTATAGGGGGTGTATCGTAGTATCTTCGATAAATAAGAGTGTCGAACCCAACGAGGAGAAGAAGGTGTTGACAAGCAGTTTTGATGAAGGATTCACTGTAAATGCTCACAGACAAGTATTCAGGGGGTTTTGATGTAACAGATGAATAAAGTACGAGTAAGTAAAGTGCGAGAGAAATAATTGCAGCGAGTGGCCCAATCCTTTTTAGCACAAAGGACAAGCCGGTTTGTTTACTTATAATGACCAAACGTTCTCGAGGACACACGGGATTTTAGTCTAGTGCTTTCGCTACATACGGCTGATTAATCTTCATTGTTTTGATAAGTGTTGTGTGGGTGAACCTATGCTAATGTACCGCCCTTCCTAGGACTAATACATACTTGTGATTATACCCCTTGCAAGCATCCGCAACTACAAGAAAGTAATTAAGATAAATCTAACCACAGACCTTAAACTCGAGATCCCGCAATCCCTCCCCGCATCGATATACCAACGGGGGCTTAGGTTTCGTCACTCCGGCAACCCCGCAATTGCCAAACGAATACAAGATGCATTCCCCTAGGCCCATAAAGGTGAAGTGTCGTGTAGTCGACGTTCACACGACACCACTAGAAGAATAACACCACAACTTAAATATCATAACATTGAATATTACTCAACCATAGTTCACTACTAACATTTAGACTTCACCCATGTCCTCTAGAACTAAACGAACTACTCACGAGACATCATATGGAACATGATCAGAGGTGATATGATGATGAATAACAATCTGAACATAAACCTTGGTTCAATGGTTTCACTCAATAGCATCAATAACAAGTAGAAATCAATACCGGGAGAGTTTCCCCTATCAAACAATCAAGATCAAACCCAAATCGCTACAGCGGTGACGATGTCCAGCGGTGGTGATGGCGGTGATGATGGTGGAGATGATGATGATGGTGATGGAGATGATGTCCAGCTCGATGACGGTGACGATGGCATCGATTTCCCCCTCCGGGAGGGAATTTCCCCGGCGGATTCCTGCCCGCCGGAGAGCTCTTTTCTCTCTGGTGTTCTCCACCCCGCAGAGGCGGCTGTAACCCTTCGTGAGGATTCCTCTGTGGCTTAGGTTTTCGGGACGAAGAGTTTCGCGAAGAAAAGGAGGCGAAAGGGGCTGTGTGGGCCCCACACCACATGGTGGCGCGGCCAGGCCATGGGCCGCGCCGCCCTATGGTGTGGGCCCACCTTGGGTCCACCGGCTCCCCCTTCGGCTTCCTTCGTCATCTGGAAAAATAGGATTTTTGGTAAAACTTCCTTCCACGAGTTGATCTTCCGAAATATTGCATCCCGACGGTGCTTTTTCCAGCAGAATCTCGGCTCCGGTGCTCGATCTCCAAATAATCATGAAACATGCAAAATAGATGAAATAACATAAGTATTGTGTCCCAATATGAAATATATCAATGAATAACAGCAAATTATGATATAAAATAGTGATGCAAATTGGACGTATCACACATCTATGATAACTACGTTGCTCGCCATCAACAAGGCTTCAACACGAGCAACGCATGAACAACGAATAAACATGTTGCGATCTAGGCAGCATGATGCTTACCCGGAACAAACCCTCGAGACAAGGGAGTTGGCGATGCGCCTAGATTGGTTTGTGGTTAACGTGATTGTTGTTTATTTCATAAACCCTAGATACATATTTATAGTCCGTAGACTTTCTAACGTGGGAATAATCCCAACCGGGCACGAGCCAAACTCTATCTAATCGACACGTATCCTACTATATTACAGATACACGGGCAAACTAGCCGAAACTTTGCATATAAGGCCGATTCATGTATTTCTTCTATGTATATTCTTCAAGCCCATCCTTAATCGCGGCCCACCTCTGATCCGGTCAAATTCTGGTGATAACACATGCCCCCCTGGTTTTGGAAATGACAATTCCAAAATCACTCTGGCTTTCTCTTCGTCGGGTCATGTCGTGGTAGAGCAGAACCGTCGCAGTATCCTTCATCATGATGCCTTGCCTTTCCGCGTGACCTGGCCAATTCTCCTTTGGTCACCAGTTCCTCAGAAACTGCTGTGACATTGAATCTCCACCATATCCCTTTTATTTAGCCGCATCGAGCAATTCGCTTCTCTATCCCCTCCTCATCCTCTGTTCTTCCGTAGTACTCGAAAACCCTCCTCCCACCATGGACTCTTCCTCCTCCGGTCTTTCCTACCGGTCTTCCTCCTCCCGCGAGCCGACTCCGGAGGACATACGCGCACCAGAGAAGTGGGACCAGGAGGACCACGCCTCCTCCGTCTGGTCCGAGGACGACAAGTCCCTGACCAGCAGAGATGAAGATCTCCAGTTTCTTGCTGATGGGGAACTGGAATCGGAAAGCGAGGATGACTTGTTCCCCTGGGACGGTTACACCTCCTCTGAGGAAGAGGAGGAGGAAGACGACGACGAAGATTCCCTCGAGGGTTACCCGCCGGCGAAACGCCTCCGCACCTGGTGGGATGACGACGACAGCGACGATGACGAGGAGGATGAAGCTCCCGTAGAGGGCTACGGGAGCAGTGACGAGAAGCCCACCGGCAGCAGTGCCGATGAGAGCTCCGAGGACGACGACGAGGGCAGCGACGGCTCGTAGACTAGGATCTACTAGTGTAGGCCTAGTAGTAGTAGATTGGTCAACAGACCCTTCTTTTATTCTTCCTTCCTTGAGCAATCGGCTCTTTCTTTGTAAAAAATCCCACCATTAATGAAGAAAATATTCCCCAATTAATTTTGCTTTCCTGTCAACCTTGCCGATCGTCGAACGAAGTCGCTGTACAGAGAGCCGATGGCAGGGCATCGGCTTGCACTATAAACGCGATTTGAGGCCAAACAGTTGCCTATTCATACGGTCAAACAGGTCCAGGTTACGTCCAAACCATCCTCCAACCTTAAACGCGTAGATTGAACTCCTCAGCAAATCCACTAGGACATTCATCTCAAATATCATGATCTCTGGTCTGAAACCGATCTGTTAACCTGCTCAATTGAACTTATTCCTCTAGAGTTGATAGCAATGCATCAGCTTTTATTATTTTGAAGTCGATGTCCGTGCATCGGCTGTACTCGCATACTATTGTCTTTGCATGTTTTCTCAAGTCGATGTCTGTGTATCGGCTGTGATGATTTTTTTTTACTGGCCGATTTAAAATCGGCCTCCATATATCACTGCCCATCATCCCACATGCTTGGGAAATACTTCTTGAGATGTTGGCCATTGACGGCCACTTGGAACTTCACACCATCCAACTGTTCAAGCATGTAGGCATTGCCCTTCAGAACCTGGATGACTTTGTAAGGACCGTGCCAATTAGGAGACCATTTGCCATATGCTTTATCCCTGGTTCCTAGTGGCAGCACAGCTTCCCATACTAGATCGCCAACTTGAAACTCCTTTGGTCTCACCTTCTTATTGTATGCACGAGCTACCCTGGCTTTGTTCTCTTTAATCTTTTCCAACGACCAAAGTCTAAGTTCCGTTGCATCCTCAATAGTGTCGCTCATCAGAGTTGCGTATTCTTCAGGTGTCAGGTCATTCTGAAACGTGACACGTCTCGATCCAGCCGTAATTTCCCAAGGTAATACGGCTTCCTGCCCATAGACAAGCTGGTACGGCGAAGTCTTTATAGCTCCATGGCATGACATGCGATAGGACCACAAAGCTTCTGACAACGTCTCATGCCACACCCTAGGGTTCTCGTCAATCTTCCTCTTAATCAGCTTGATCAGGCTTTGATTGGATGCTTCGGCTTGCCCGTTGGCTTGAGCATAGTATGGGGATGATCGGATTAGCTTAATCCCCATGTCATCGCAGAACTTTCTGAATTCTTTAGAGACAAAAACCGAACCTCCATCGGTCGTGATGGTTTGGGGAATCCCGAACCTATGAATGACATGTTCTTTGACAAATTGGATAACATCTTCCGATTTTACCTTCTTCATGGGAACGGCCTCCACCCATTTGGTGAAATAATCTGTAATAGCCAGAATCCACTCGTGGTTTTTGCTCGACGGAGGATGGATTTTGCCGATCATGTCCATGCCCCAACCTCGAAATGGCCAAGGTTTGATGATGGGGTTCATCGCTGATGCGGGTACGATCTGAATTTTTCCGAACATCTGACACGCTTGGCATCCCTTGTAGTACTTGAAGCAGTCCTCCAGCATGGTAGGCCAATAAAACCCTGATCGCCTAATTAACCACTTCATCTTATGAGCCGACTGGTGAGTTCCACAGGCGCCTTCATGCACCTCATGTAAGAGCCGAGTAGACTCAGTTGGTCCCAGGCATTTGAGTAGTAACCCTTCCAACGTCCTGTAGAACATGTCATCTCCTATAAGGACATATTTCATAGCCTTGTATCTTATCCGTTTAGGTGCCCCCCGAGCCGAATCCTTCAAGTAATTGAAGATATCGGCTCTCCAGTCATCCTGTTCCAAGAACTGCACCTGAACTTCTGACCCGTCTGGTATGTCCCTGTATCCTGACGCCATCTGTGCGAGATCATTGGCGTCGGTATTCTGAGACCTTGGGACCCAATTGAAATTGATGTACCGAAAATGTGTCATCAGCTCATGACATTTCATCCAATATGGAAAAAGTGATTCACTCTCGCACTTGTATTCGTCCGTGAGTTGGGAGATCACCAACTTCGAGTCTCCAAAAAGCTCCACTGCCTCTGCCCCGGCTTCCAAAAGCAACTCCATTCCCTTGCGCACTGCCTCATACTCAGCAACATTGTTAGTGCAAGGGGTAGATAGCCTGATGGCGAACGAATATGTTGCCCCCCGAGGCGACACGAGCAGAATGCCGATGCCACAACCATCGTCACAAGCCGATCCATCGAAGAACATAGCCCATGCACGTACAGATAGTGCTGCTATATTAGTATTAATCCGTTCAGCTATAAGATCGGCCAACGCTTGTCCCTTGGATCGCTTTCGCAGGCTGATACCGAAGATCGAACTCCGACAACGCAAACATCCACTTACCAAGTCGGCCTTTCAAAACAGGGGCCGACAGCATGTGCTTGACAACGTCTGACTTGCATATGACGATGATCTCTGCCGTCAAAAGGATGTGATGAAGCTTGGTGCAGGTGAAGAACAGGCAAAGGCAAAGCTTCTCGACCTCAGGATACCTCGTCTCCGCGTCCAACATCCTTCTGCTGAGGTAGAAAACGACCTTTTCAACACCCTCATAGTGTTGCACCACCACCGAAGCGATGGACGTGTCAGCTACTGATAAGTAGATATAGAACGGCCTGTCTTGTTGGGGCGGAACTAGCACAGGCGGCGTTGTCAGATACCGCTTAATCTCGTCAAACGCCTGCTGCTGTTCTGCCCCCCAGTGAAACTCGTCGTCAGATTTGATTTTCACCAGCGCTATGAACGGCTCGATTCGTCCTGACAGGTTAGAGATGAATCGTCGGACGAAGTTGATTTTGCCAATAAGACGTTGGAGCTCCTTCTTCGTGGTGGACTGCCTCTTAACTTTTCAGGCCGATCTCAATTCCCCGTTCATGAACCAGAAAACCTAGGAACTGACCGGCCGTCACACCAAAAGCACACTTCTTTGGATTCATCCTCAGTCCGAACTTCCGAGTTCGGTCTAGGATGCGTCGCAAATCATCCAAGTGTCCCTCCATGGAGACAGATTTGACTACCACGTCATCGATGTAGATTTCCACCAACTTGCCGATCAGATCGTGAAATATATAATTCATGGCTCTTTGGTACGTTGCACCAGCATTCTTCAACCCAAAGTCATGACTACATATTCAAACAAGCCTACCGCCTCGGTACTCGAATGCGGTCTTGTGTATATCTTCCGGAGCCATGAAGATTTGGTTATAGCCGGCGTTGCCATCCATGAAACTCAACACCTTGTGGCCGGCAGCTGCATTGATCAACGTTTACGCCACGGGCATCGGATATTCATCTTTTGGAGTGGCTCGTTGAGATCTCGGAAATCGATGGCCACACGCCATCGGCCGTCCTTCTTCTCTACGGGAACGATACTGGAGATCCATTCAGCATACCTGCATGGCCTGATGAACCCGGCGGCCAACATCTTCTCGATCTCTTTCTTGACCTCTTCCAGAATTTTGGCCTTCATCTGATGTGCTCGTTGTTGGAACGGCCGAAATCCTTTCTTAAGGGGGAGCCGATGTTCAATGATGCTCCTGTCTAACCCATGCATCTCTGTGTAATCCCATGCAAAGCAATCTGGGTATTCTTTTAACGAGCTATCATCGACCCCTAAGATGTGGATCTAACTTCTTGCTGATAAAAGTTGGTCGCGGCTTATCCCCAGGACCGATGTCGACTTCTTCTAGCTCATCGGCCGATGTAAACCCATACCCTAGCTTTCCGTCACCTGTGAGGTCGACACCAAATACAGGGAGAACGTGTGGTAAGGGTAATACGGGCCGATTGCTGGAATCGGCCTTCATCTTGATTGTAACTAGGATTTTTTGAAAGTGTCGGAGCCGATCGCGTGGAACGGCTTCCCCCTTGTCTTCGCTATGAGAGCAGCTGCCCTCGTCTCTGTCCTTACCAGGGTGGCGCCCAAGTCCTACCATGTTGATGTTGAACGAGAATCTTGGCTGGCACCTCCCAGGGTACGTGCACTCCACCCCGGCACTTCTGGTGCTGCCAACGCGAATGGCAGCGGTGGACGGGACTGGAGTGGCATCTCTCCTTGGTGAGTCCCTAGAGCTCGTCCTGACGGAGAGTATTGATGCTTCATGATTTCCTGGATCACCCGAAGAGCGACACGCTCCAAAGTGTTCACCGAGCTCTCGGAATGGCGGTGCAGCGAATGAGCTACCATGAAGTTAATCTCCTGACGCGAGAGCACTGGTGCGTTCTTCGACGGGACGGACAGGTCCACTCCATCGAGCACGCCTTCAGGTGAGAACCCTTTCCACCTGATGCCGTGTGAGCGGGTTCTGTGAAAAGAGCCGATGAGGTCGGCTTCGAGGATTGCTTTGACCTCGTCATACTTCTTCTTGAGTTCCTCGGTCAGATCCTCGTACGTGACTGGAGTGTCTTCCGCCATCTCAGACGTAGATGGCGATGCGGTTGATGTCGAAGATTGTCCCACCGGGCGTGCCAGAATGTGTTGCGGTCAGAAACCCACCGGCGAGCAGCGACGGGCAACACAGTAGAGCCGGGAGGCTTCCAAGGCTGCGGCTGGCCTTGGTCCCTCGAGCGACGGCCCGCAAAGACTCGGCACGCACGTCCGATGCTTGATGCAGGGCGTGCCACCTGACCTATACCTGGTCAGGAAGGTGTTGGATTTGCCTCGCTTAGTTTCCTGCATGGCATACACGTGAACATTAAATACGAGCCTCGATCGGCTCTCAGGTTGTCCTGTGAATCGGCTCAAGGAGCCGATCCACCCATGATCCGTACGAGGTGTACGATCAGATGGTGGTCCTGCTTGATCAAAATAAAGCTAAAACGACCTACTACGATTTAGGGTTTTCACCGCATAATCGGAACATCCTACTCGTGATTGAGCCTGGCGGCCGCACACGGTGATCGTAAACCGACCCTAGACAAGGCCTAAAAACCAACATGAAGTTGATCCCCGGAACATCCTGTCTAGGGATGGCAAACTACACCCTACGCGCCACTGGATCCTTCAACCCGTTTGTAAGGCCTAACTATGTAGATATTAAACTAATCCTTGAAGAACAAGGAACAATCATAACGGATCGGATCTACTAAATAATGATCAAGCGGGGTGCCGCCCTTACACCTAAGATAGGCGTAAGGGCGGCTAGACGTCTAATGGTTGCATGGACGAAAGCATATGATACGATGAAACAATGCTAACCCTAACACATCTATGATAACTACGTTGCTCGCCATCAACAAGGCTTCAGCACGAGCAACGCATGAACAACGAATAACGTGTGCTGCCTAGATCGCAAGATGCGATCTAGGCGAGCATGATGCTTACCCGGAAGAAACCCTCGAGACAAGGGAGTTGGCGATGCGCCTAGATTGGTTTGTGGTGAACGTGATTGTTGTTTATTTCATAAACCCTAGATACATATTTATAGTCCGTAGACTTTCTAACGTGGGAATAATCCCAACCGGGCACGAGCCAAACTCTATCTAATCGACACGTATCCTACTATATTACAGATACACGGGCAAACTAGCCCAAACTTTGCATATAAGGCCGATTATGGTATTTCTTCTATGTATATTCTTCAAGCCCATCCTTAATCGCGGCCCACCTCTGATCCGGTCAAATTCTGGTGATAACACCCGCATAATTCATGCAAAAACAATAAATGATCTCCAGGATGGACAGTTCCATCCCCTTCATAGAGGTTATCCATAACACGTTCAATAATTTTCATAGGTATTTTATATGGAATACTTTCAGTAGGTGGATTTAAAATATCACAAGCATCATTAGATTATCGCATATGGGAGATAAAGTATTATCAGAGCAAATTTTCTCCCCTAAAGATGGGAAGCTAAAAATATCACAAAAACTAGCTTCCCCAAGCTTAGACCTCTCCATAGCATTAGCAGTAATTGCGTTCATACTAATAACATTGCTACTAGCATGCAAACAAGGTTCCATAGGTTTTTTAATTTTTGCATTAAACAATTCTAACTCAGGAAAAAGATTAAAAAGCTCACCAAATTTTTTGTTGTTTTCCATTATGCCTAACTAGTGAAAATAGAAACAAGAAACAAAAAGATGCAATTGCAGGATCTAATGGAAATAGCTTCGAGCACTCACACACCGGCAACAGTGCTAGGAAATAGCTTAGTAGTCGGAGGATGTGAATACCTTTTACCTTACCTCCCCGGCAACGGCGCCAGAAAAGTGCTTGATGTCTACGTGTGCTTCTATTCTTGTAGACAGTGTTGGGCCTCCAAGAGCAGAGGTTTGTAGAATAGCAGCAAGTTTCCCTTAAGTGGATCACCCAAGGTTTATCGAACTCAGGGAGGAAGAGGTCAAAGATATCCCTCTCAAGCAACCCTGCAATCACGATACAAGAAGTCTCTTGTGTCCCCAACACACCTAATACACTTGTCGGATGTATAGGTGCACTAGTTCGGCGAAGAGATAGTGAAATACAAGTAGTATGGATGTATATGAGTGGTAATAGCAATCTGAATAAAATATGGCAGCGAGTAAACATGCAACAGAACAGTAAATAAACGGAGATTCGATGCTTAGAAACAAGGCCTAGGGATCATACTTTCACTTGTGGACACTCTCAACATTGATCACATAATAAATAAGTTCTCTTCCTTTGTGCTACATATTCTCTTGTTTGATAATAAACACCATTCGTTGTGTAGGGCTACAAGAGCACCTCAATGCCGGAGTTAACAAGCTCCACAACATTCGGTATTCATGTTTAAGTAACCTTTATAGCATAATAGATCTTTGCAATTTAAACCGAGTACTAACATAGCATACACACTGTCACCTTTACACTATGAAGAGGGAATAGATCACATCAATACTATCATAGTAATAATTAACTCCATAACCTACAAGAGATTATGATCATAACCTACGCCAAGAACTACACGATGCGCACACTGTCACCATTACACCGTGAAGGAGGAATAGACTATTTTAATAACATCACAAGAGTAGCACATAGACTAATAGTGATACAAAGCTCATATGAATCTCAATCATGTAAAGCAATTCATGAGATCATTGTATTGGGGTACATGAGAGAGAGATTAACCACATAGCTACCGGTAGAGCCCTCAGCCCCGGGGGAGAATTACTCCCTCCTCATCATGGAGACAGCGATGTCGGTGAAGATGGCGGTGGAGATGGCTTCCGGGGGCAATTCCCCGTCCCGGCGGCGTGCCGGAACAGAGAGTTCTGTCCCCCGAATCTTGGCTTCGCGATGGCGGCGGCTCTGGAAGGTTTTCTAGTGTTTCGTCAATCCGTCTCGATATTTTAGGTCAGGGAGCTTTAAATAGGCAAAGAGGCGGAGTCGGAGGGGCCACGGGGCCTCCTCACACTAGGGGGGCGCGCCCCCCCCTTGGGCCGCGCCGCCCACACGTGTGGGGCCCCCAGGGCTCCCCTCTGGTCCCCCTTTGACTTTCTGGAAGGTCCCGAGAAAAATAAGATGTTGGGCATTGATTTCGTCCGATTCCGAGAATATTTTCTTTGTAGGATTTCTGAAACCAAAAACAGCAGAAAACAGGAACTGGCACTTCGGCATCTCGTTAATAGGTTAGTTCCGGAAAATGCATAAAAACGATATAAAGTGTGAACAAAACATGTAGTTATTGTCATAAAACAAGCATGGAACATAAGAAATTATAGATACGTTTGAGGCGTATCAGTCAGCCTCTCTGTACAAGAAACTTGAGATATCTTGAATTTTTTTACCCATGATATTGCGGGATACTGCTAGCCTTTTTCTCAACTCCTTCTGTTTGACTTTACCTTTAAATGCTGAGGAACGCTGTTGGCTGATGGGTCCTCGATGTCAGCCTTCATGTAGAAGAAACTTGTGATATCTTCGAAAAAATTACCCGATATATTAGGATTACTTGCCTGCAACAACAATATGCAAAAAGTTTCTGCTAAACATCTTCTTTAATACAACGTCTTCAGATATATTTGGTTCAAACCGCTGCACTTGTTCACGACATGTTTATCTGTATTATTTTTGCAGACTAATAAAAGATCTTTCGCTCCAAGATCCTGCAAGTTGATAGAATAATCATGGAACTATTAGGATTTGTTTTAAATTTAAAATCATGTAAGGGTACATTGCCCCTATGTGTGGTTTTGGTAATTAATGACAACCCCTATGGACTAATGTTTTCATTCAGTTTATATGAAGGAATATTCCATAGGTACTACTTGTAGTCCATGTGTTGGATTCAAGTATGGATGCCACGAAGATAAATATATACCTTGAGTATTGGCATCAAGATCATCGATTTGAAGATATATATGTGATATGATCAAGAAGAAGAAATGAAGATGGAGTTCTTATGTGGAACTCAATATTAGCCATGCTCTAGCTTATGTGATAAGCAATGAATTATCAAGATCTTGAGTGCTTGATTCGAAGTGAAGATGTGCATCAATGGAGCTTTCCCATCATAGTGTATGGGGGAGCATTTGTGAGTATACACGAAGCGACAATGATCAAGTGATGGGATGCGCAAGGCAAAGGTATGACCTTGATAGGTTTTCCTTTTACCGGTCTCGAGGTGGTTGATGGGAGACCGGATTATAGGATAGATAGCCGCACTATTAAGAGGGGCTTTCGGTTGGTCAACTTGATCACATCGTCTTAGGGAGCTCAATCCTTTGCATACTTTGCACATTCTTATTGCTTCTTGGTATTTCTCGGTGTGAGGTTCTTGAGCTTGTTGCTAGCTTTACAACAAGCCCAAGTTCATCGAAAACGGAGTTCACATGCATCTTCTATTGCGTTTTCGAGGTTGGGTGATTTTACCGGTTATTCATGATATAAGGTTCTACCTTTTATATTCATGATAAAATCCCCTCCTACAGATTCTTGGGTTTTCACTTTCTATTAGATAGCATTCGTTGTTATCTTCCAAACAAAATTGGTTTCATGCGATTCGGAGTTCGGGAGCAATAGTTATTAAAGAAAAAGGAAAAAGGAAATGGAGAAAAGAATAAAAGAAAAAAAAGGGAATGGGGCAGCCGGCCGACCGGCCCAGCCGGCCGACCGGCCCAGCCGCCGGCCCACCCGGTCGGCGACCGGACTTGGCACCGGTGCCATCCGGCCCATGTCCAGGGGCCTCTGGCCTTTGACCAGTTGCAGGCCCGGTCCGTGACCGACCTGCCTGGCGCAGCCCCCGGTCCGGCCGGATCCCTTGCTGGGCCGCTCCGCCCCACTCGGCCCACACGGCCACCTCCGCCCCGCGCGGCCCAGACGGCCGGCGCAGCCCGCGCGCCCCCGCTATCTGCCGCCCTGCAGCTCGCCCCGCCTGGGCTGCTTTGCTCCGCGCGGCCCAGTTGTCCCGCCCGGTTGCTGGGCCGGTCGGACCGGGCCACCGACCGGGCTCCTCAGTGCCCAGGCCGGTCGGCCGGCCTGGCAACCGGCTGGGCTCTTTTTTAGCTCGTTTTTTAGCCGTTTTTCATCTGGTTTTTTCCCCAACGGTTATTTTTCTCCCTAGACTATAAATAGCCCTTCTTCCACCTTGAGCAAGTAGTTCTTCCCATTCTCTCTCCTCCATTGCTACTATTTGAAGAACTTGCTCTCCCCTTTGAATCCTCCAATCATTCTTGCTCATATTTGAGGATTTGAGAGAGGAGATCTAGATCTACACTTTCACCGATCGATTTCTTCTCTAAGTGAGGGAAACTCTTGGGATCTAGATCTTGGAGTCTTTGGTTGACTTTCCCCCTTGTTCTTCCTCTCCAATCTCATCCTAGCATTCGTTGCTTTGGTGGGATTTGAGTGTGAAGGACTTGAACACCTCCGGTGTTCTTGCTTAGCATCATTGCATAGTGTTGAGCTCTCCACCACGATTTGTTCGAGTGAGAGACTGTGAGCTTGTTACTCTTGGAGGGTGACCTCCTAGTTGGCTTGGTGATTGGTGCTCCGGTGATCTCTTCAAGAAGATTGTGAAGAGGCCCGGGCTTCTCCTTCGTGGAGCTTGTGAAGTGGTTGTGGAGCTTGCCATCTCCGGAGCGGAGGAAAAGCTAACCATAAGGAAAGGGCCATTATCCTTCGTGGGTGTGGTTCGGAGAATAGGGTGAGCCTTCGTGGCGCGGGGAATCCTTCGTGGGACCTCCACTCCTCCAAACGTGACGTACCTTGTTGCAAAGCAAGGGAACACGGGAATACATCCTCGTCTCCGCGTGCCTCGGTTATTTCTATACCCGAGCTCTCTTTCCTTGTGATAGCCATCGTGCTTGAAGTACATATATCTTGCTATCACTTGTGCTACATATATCTTGTGCCTATCTTGCTTAGCTCTAGTTGCTATTGTCACACTTAGTTGAGCTTAGCATATTTAGGGTTTGTGCTTGTAAACTAAACGATAGTTTAATTCCGCATTCATACAAGACAAATCCGCTCTAGGCGACATCTCGATCTTTCAAATCCACTTTAAGAATTTTTTAAAATACCGTGCTCGATGTTGGTATGGAGCGATAAAGGATTTTCATATTAGGCATGAGCAGTTTCAAAAATTGCAACCCAAGAATTCAAACGAAATAAAAACAACTTTTATGTAGAATCTCCATGTTTTTTTACCAATCATATGATCTATGTTTCATTAAAAAAGGATCGAAATTGCATGAGTAGAAGGACCCATTTGTAGTTATTGAGCTTCGATCCCCGGTGTAAGTAGGCAAATAGCAATTACCATGTAGATGGTCGTTGGCAACCCAAAAGTGAAATTGGGCCCAACAAGGGAAGGTTGAACAGTACTATACTCTAATGGGAAGGTGGTACATGACGTTATCCTGCCAAAAAATAAGATGGAACATGGGTTGCTGAAATTTCCCATCTACGCCTAATATCGCCGCTGCGGCCATGCCTCGTCTCGTGTCGAGCTCGCGGTACGGCTGTGTCTCAATCATGGGGTACCGCGGCGTCCGCGCGCGCCCCAAGGGTACGTATTACGCGGAGATACGTGACGGCGACAAGCGCATCGGCCTTGGCACCTACGAGACCGCGCACGAGGCCGTGCGCGCGTACGACACCGTGACGTGGCGGTTCGGGCGCCCGCGATCGTCGATGAATTTCCATGACGTGTGGACGCGCCAGTAGGCCGAGGATCTCGTGCCACCGCCTTACATCGTCAGACAGGGGGAACAGCACTGCCGCCGTGAGACGGACCGTTGTCTGCGCATCGCCGAGCGGGACGAGCGCGCGACACGTGAGTGGGCGGCCTGCTTCCTCGAGGACGTCGCCTCCGAGAACGAGCACTTCCGCAGACGGAGGACGGAGAAGGCAACGAGGCGGACTGCGAAGAAATAGGACCACGCATGAATTAGGGCGGAGAAGGCGACGAAGCGGGCCTTCATCAAAGCGCAGCTCGCCGGGCCGACCACCATTGGCAATGATGACCCCCGTTGGCTTGACCTCTTCTTGTCGGATCCGGTGTCGGGCACGACACCGGACTCGTATGATGTCGAGTGTTAATTTAGTTTTATCGCACTACTTTGTAAAAATATGAACTATCTATCAAGCTAATTTTATCCTATTTTATGTCTATTTCTAGTTTTTTTTTGATCTTCTGTTTCACTTCACTCTATTTTTTATTATATTCTGTTTTTTGGCGTTGCATCATAGCATCTCTAAAATATGTTGTTTTAGCCCTGCATTTGGTTGCCGCAGTTGGCAGCTTCCGGTGAAGCTATTGCCGGCTCCATGCGCAGCATCAGCCTACACCGCCAAAATATAGAGCCACTGTTAGAGTTGCTGTAATATGTTTATCAGCAGGAGCTTACCTAATTAGTGAAAAAGATGTTCTGTGTGGGATTCGAACAAAAGATCTTCATATTTTTTTCCTAGAAATCCAACAATAGATCAAAATTCATTACCAGAGAGATAACGAAACCATGTTCAAGATATTACAATTACCAACAGCCAAAGGAAAAGTCGCTCCTAATACTAGCGTCTAAAAAATAGCTAAGCATAACTAATAGAATTCTAGACTTATTATAGGAAACTGAACGGGGAAGATGACATCCAAACATATGCAAACAATCTCCCAACGAGACCAGGCCATAAAACAAGGAAACATTGTGCGATAACCAGCAGATTTTCCATCATAAGCAAGCAAATTCCCAGACAATTTCACCTGGCTCCTTGTCATCGTCCGGCTTCTTGTCCTCAAGACTTAGCGGAGGATCCGGGGCATATTTTCCCGTCTCAGCATTTTCACCTGTCGACGCAAATCTCATGAGAAACAACATGTATGCTCCCTTTTGAGTTGCAAGATGTTAGAGCGAAAGAGAGCGTGTATTATAGTGGACCTATCAACTTGTAAATATCTTAGAGCGAAATAGCTTGTATTAGTCTGCAAAAGAATACAGATAAACGTGTCATGAACAAGTGCAGCGTTTCGAACCTTAAAGAAGCTCTCTAGCATAAACAATAGAACAGTGTATATTTCATCATAATACGGGTAGCTAAATTGTGAAAAAGATGTACAGCGCGGGATTCGAGAAAAGATCTTCAGATCTGCTACATTTTGACTTCACCAAACAACATAACAACATGTGTTCATCATAATACTGGTAGCTAATTTTGCGAAGATCTGTTTGTGGGATTCAAAACAAAAATCTTCATGTCTGCTACATTTTGACTTCACGTACCAAATAAATTAACATCACGTGTTCATTATAATATGTGCAATAAAAGTTATAAAAGCACATAATATACTAACGTAACTACACATGAACAACAATCAATCATTCAAGTTTAAGCAAAAACTTTATAAAAGGGGTACCATGATGTTAGCAACAAACCCCCCGTCAATTGTCATGCAGTTTTTATCGAAAAAACTTTATGTCTTTGTATGTTAGCAGGAAATCACAAAGATAGCAGGTGAAGTACAACGAGATGCAACGCTACATAACCAAAAACAAAAGATAAAACAAAAAGGGGACTATCCAGGGCTAACTTTTGTTAGTATGGGGCTCATAATCAGGTTTCATCTGGTGGGCTCGCATGGAGAGGCAAACGACGTAGCTCCTTATTGGCACCTGCCAAGATCCATAGACGAGCTTCTTCGAGGATTACTACATTTCAGAGCACATCAATATTATACTTCAAGTGCTCATGTCTTCCTATATTAGAGGTGAATACTCAATGAAAGGACCTAATCGGGGCAGTTGAATAAGTTAAAGACACAAATGTTGTTCTCCTTAATCTTGCAAGCCTCCATGATCCCCCCATCCAGAAGTAATAATGGCCAACCCAGACACGTCAATCTTAAACGGTACATCACCATAACAACCATTAGAGCCATGATTTGGTAAATAAGCAGGCAGACCAAATGGGTCCTTCAAGAATTTTGCAAGGTTGTCGGTCGTAATCTTCTTCGAAAAGATCTGGGAAAATATCTGAAGTTATAATTGCTTGGCTTGCTCATTTTGGATAGAAACAAATATAGGTAAGTGTGTTTACCATCTTATACTTTGGAGGTTTTGCTTGTGACTTTCTCATGGTGCAAACATAATATGGTATATCTGGTTTATGTGCAGCTTGAACCTGATCTCTAAGAAGACTAGCCTGGTTAGCAGACATCTCAACACGATTGGCAAAACTCAATATTTTTCAAAATGTTTCTTCGTCTTTTGGTTCGATGCCTCGACCTAGAATCGAGAAATATAAGTTATGAGATAATAACTTCAAAAATTAAGCTACTAGCAAGAATGACTGATAACATCAAGGACAATGTAATTACCTCGCAAGATAAAGTTCTTTATACACAATTGGGACACGCCAAATGTTCTTACCTTTATAAATTGATGACAAGAAGGTCAAATTTTCATGTAACTAGTCAGAATACCAGCGCTAAAGCTTATTGCAGTTATCTAATCATCAGCCATGCATTAGGGCTATTCAAACGAGCACATGCATGTATAGTCATTGGCAAGGCAAACATCAGGAACTCATATAAACAGGTAATTTTAAATCGGTGGTTACAATTGGTGGTTACAATGTGTGATTATTAGTGTCCGTTTTCTAATCATCAGCCTTGCATTCAGGCTCTTCAAAAGAGAACATGTAATTATAACATGTGTGATTGTTAGATTATTAGGCAATTTCCATGTGAGTTTTGCCAATCATACTTAACCACACACTTAACCACACACATAAGACTAAGCACATGTACCAGATCTGAACATGAAACAAGTAGTAGTGCAAGGTAGGAGAGGAAAAGCACGTACATCGAGATCGGGAAGGTCGCACCAGCAGCACCACCATGGGAATCATTGATGTCGCCCATGGTGTAGTCAGATTTATCGAGGAAGCAGGAGAACCGGCGAAGAAAAGCACGAACTGTGGCATGTAACCCATTCCCCATCATTACAGAGGAACCTCATGCCTCATAAGAGGTAGAGATGGAGATGTCAGCACACACATGAACATTAGCACATGTATCAACCCACCATTCTGTGGGCTGAAACACCGAAAGAACAGTAGGTAATATATTACCATACCCTGTAGTTCCTTCCTCTGTGTTGCCAATGACCATGTTGACAGGATTTGAGTTCTGTCCAGCCTGACCTTTCTTTTCTTTGCATTGTGGACAACGATGAGCCCAATGGCCTGTCTCGCCACACACCTAGCAAGGATCTTTCTTCTCCGTTTCCCTTTCTTTTTGAAGTTGGTAGTCTGGGAGACTCGCTTATTCTTTCCCTTGAACTTGTGGGCATTTATCTGCACCATATTGGCAAAAGAAAGTCCCTCGATTCCTCCAGTGTGTTTGTCTTTTCCCCTCGCCTTCTCCTCTACATCCAGAGATCCAGTGATATTGTCAACATCATTCCTCTGATGTTTCAGAGAAGTGCAAAGTTCCTCCATGAAGGGGGAGCTTAGCGACAATGCATCTCGCGACAAACTTGTCCGGTAGCACACACTTGAGGAGATCAAGTTCCTTTGCCATGATCTGTATCTCATGAGCCTATTCCACTAAAGATCAGTTCTCAACCATTATGTAGTCATTGAACTGCTCCATAGCATACAGTTCACCTTCGGCATCGGCTGCACCGAACTTAGGTCCAGTGCATCCCACAGTTCCTTCCCATTCCGAATGTGCAGATAAGCATCAACCAATTTGTCTCCAAGCACACATAGGACGACACCCACAAAGATTACAGTGGCATCCCCGAATGCTTTATCCTCAACAGGAGTAAGCAGACCTCTGGGAGTACCATCCGCAACTTGGAGCCGGCTGACCTAGATCAACGGCG
>NW_025901491.1:0-12753 GCF_022539505.1 Lolium rigidum
CCACAATTCAAATACGGTGAGGTTACCATGCCATGTCATATTACATACGATCAGAGACCACTCAGAAGAACAAGATCCTCACGATCACCACGATGAGAAATGCAATGATGTAATCTTTGACCCGGCTGGGACGTACCTCCGGCGGTGCTCCTTGTAGAGCATGTACTTCCTCCGGCTGCAGCTGTGCTAATGGCATTGCCTCGTCGATGGCATGATCTTCCTGCAGCTTCTCTTCCAGGAAGGTGAGGTACTCTTGCTGTGCCTCCTCCAATGTTGCATATCCTCGGTAGCTGTTGTTGGAGTAGTCATTGACCTGATCTTGACAGACTCTCCATGAGTTGTGGATTCCTCGAACCCGCCCGCGAAACACCACATACCACTAGCATGGCATAAGAAGAAGTTAGCGATCAAAACCATGAAGCAATTCAGAAAAGAGCAATAAAACAACACAAGTGTTGACAGCAAATCATAAACTAACATGGGCATGCATGATCATTCCAAAAATCGATCAGAAGTTCATCCTACACTACCATGGTGTCGTCCTACCACCATAACAAAAGTGGGTGTCTCATCCTAACACCGCAAAGTTCACCATCACCTGAGGGGTTAGTATATACCACCTCATCATACTTACAAAAGGGGGCCATCAAATGTTTTTCATCCAAGCTACTGCCAGAATATACATCATCATCATCATCATCACCATCTCCATGCATGCATCCCTGAACCACCCCCTCAAGGGCACCACTATACCTTGCCGTGGTACTTGCCAAGGTAGTTCCTCAGCCAGAGGACACGGTGTGGCTCGATCATGCCAACGAAGCTAGAACCCTGGGCCTTGTGGTCGACGAGGTGGCTGAGGGCGGCCATGGATCATCCTCGACGAAGCCAAGCATGTCCATGGCTGCATTATACAGGTCAGGGTGCATGTCCGTGGGCTTGTTGTCCCTGGTGACCTGTGCGACGTCCTTCACAGCAACAGTCATGTTAGTGAAGGTCACCAGCTCATCGTCGACGAAGGCACCTCTCTTCCTCTTGCCGGTGGTCGGCTTCTCAGGCGCGTCGCCGGGCTTGTCAGCATCGAGGTTGACCGTGTCGGACTCCTGGATTTCAGCATCCTCAGGTGCAGGATTTGTTGCAGCCGAGCCCAGGGGCTCACTGGATCCCATGGCGTACTTGCCGGTGGCGAGGCCAAAGGAGAAGATGGTATGCATCTCGTCGTAGTTGGCGATGGGCACATTCAGGAACTCCGCGTCCTTTGGGTGATCCTACGATACGAAGGGACAATTAGGTTAGTTCTGCTTGTGGCTGATCAAAACAGCTAGTGAGGAGGACTAAGTTAGTGAGGTGCTCACCGCGACGTGCCCGCAGTAGTGCTCACCCTCAAGGATGATGCACTTGGTGTCCTCGCACCACTGAGCACCGCTTAGATCGCGGAGCCTGCTAATGGTGAGCCACCTTTGCCTCCACTTCCTCAGGTGGTTGTACACCTGAGTGGAGCAGACGGACACACCATATTGGTCAGCTAGGCGCTTCGCACAGAATTGAGATGGACTTCCTTGAATCCTTTGTCAGTTCTCACTCCGCTTTGGATCAAGCCGCACTTCTTCTCCAACACGAAGCTGGATATGAATGGAAGCCATTTCATGGTGGCATTCCTTTCCTGCACGATCTTCAAGGCCTCTCCTCTTCCCTGCGGTTCTTGTTCTTCTTAGTGGTGGCCAACCTAGCCGCCACCTCTTCCGCTACCTGAGCCACCATGTCTGACACAGGCAGAGGGGTGACCTTGGACTCATACGTGGGCTGCGAGTCGGGAACTTGCGAAGGGATCTGAGAGTCCCCAACGCAGACAAGCGTCTGGCTAAAGTCATCGCAGAAAGAGTCCTACACACATCGTAGTACATCCTAAATCAGACAAGCAGTTCATTGCAACTGTGAATAGCACAAACCATACCAATAATCATCCTAAATCAGACAAGAAGTTCATTGCAACGGTGAATAGCACAAACCCTGGCAAGAACATGGCACGTGAGCACATTTTGGACTAACCCCTGCTACAAGACCAAACCCTAGTCAAGATCATGATAGTAGCATACGAAAATTTCCAATCCTAGCAAGATCATGATGAATCACCACAATCCGATCTAACCCCTACTACAAGACCAAACCCTAGGCCTGACTACTCCTAACCTAGATCTAAACATTACCGCGGTACGGGGATAAGGGATGGCTTACAGTCATCGCCGGAGGTGAAGATGCGCTGGACCAGGAAGTAGATGAAGCAGCCCAGATGTACTCGCCGCCGCCGCCGCTGCAACCGTCGCCGACCGGAGATGCGTGCGCCTCTTACCTGCTTGCCGACAGGAGGAAGAGCTCAAAAAAAATTTGGGGGGAGGGGGGGGGCAATGGAGGAGGGGGTAGAAATAGGCCATGGGGCGCGGCGGGAGGTGAGGAAATCCTTCCCGCCCTTTCGCTGATGCGCGCCGCCATCTCCATTCTCGTCTTCGGCCGTGCGCCGAAGATTCCTTTTTGTATCAACGGGCGTGGAGATTTGCCTGCACCGCTGGAAACTGCCGAACCGGACGTTCCTCTAGGGCCTGGGCCGACACTCGCGGTTCGTGTAAGAACGCGGCTCGGCCCAGACAACCAAACAAACTAAAAATTGCTCGCCCGATACGATCCAAGGAAGATGCAATCAAACGCGCCCTACAAAGATTAAGCACACCTAGCAAGGGGATGGCCCAAACGGTTGAAGGCGCATCCAAAAGTTCGAGTTCTATCAAAATAAAATCTTTCGATCATACCAACGACCCTAACATGACCTTTTGAAAGCGTGTCCATTTTATAGTTTTTACGCAAAAGGACTCCCTCATTCATTGTTTACAAAACCTGCATGCATTTTGAGTCCATCAATTTGACCGACAAAAATATCACTGGTAGAAAAATGGCCTTTAGTCGCGGTTCGCAACTGCCATTAGTCGCGGTTGCGCAACCGCGACTAATTAAGCGCGACTAAAGCCCCCCCCTTTAGTCGCGGTTGCTTACGAACCGCGACTAAAGGCCCGTCCACGTGGGTGGCTACCGTGCGCCTGGGCGAAGGACCTTTAGTCGCGGTTGGTGTCCCCAACCGGGACTAAAGGCTATTTCGTTAATTTTTTTTAATTCATTTGGATTTCTAATTTTTTTTCACTCCGTTTTTTTTTCTTTTTCAGAATTTCTCTTATTTCAGTTATTTGCATAGCTTAGTCTCTATCTCTAACTACACTTATCTCTAGTCAAATTACTTACTCGTGGTCAAACTTCCCGCTCGGTCACCCATCCTCCCACTACTCCACCTCTAGCACGCTTAACTTCCGAGTTCCATTCCGTTCCGCATCCAAGTGCTTCGCGCGCATGTATGTGATAGTAGTATCATATCAATCCTATTAACATGTTGATCGATGTCACATTTCTTTATTGTTTGAATTTCAAATAATTCTTTTAATAAACAAAAGTAATGATGTAATAATAATATTGAATAAATAAATAAATATTAACTTTTTAATTTGTATTATTTTTAATTTTATTAATTAATTAAATATTTTTTAAAAAAACCTAAAATCTAAAAATTTGAAAATCTAAAAATTGGGTAAAAATGATAGTAATCTTTATGCAGAATGAAATTATTAATTTTAGGTTTTAAAAAATTAAAAAAATATAAAATCCATAATTTATAGAAAAAACTAAAATCTTCCTGCTTTTGTATTTCCATTTGGGATTTTGAGAATCTAAAAATTGGCTAACCGGGTAAACCCGGGTGAATTCGGATGTAACTTTTTCCCAGGATTTTTTTGATATATTATACGTTTTTTTCCGACGTCGTATGCAAAAGTTGTTGCGGTTTTACCATTTTCTAAACTTTTTTTGCAAAAAAGTGGAAATTCGAATTTCTTAATTTCTCCGAATAGTAGGTTGCATAACATACAAGAATCTGAAAACAATTTTTTTTTTTAATTTTCTATCATTTTCTTTTGTATTTTACAAACCAAAAAAGGCGATCCACAGGGAGGGGGTGCAGGGTGCGTGGGAGTAAAAAAACTCGGAAAAACCTTTAGTCGCGGTTGGGGACACCAACCGCGACTAAAGGTACCTTTAGTCGCGGTTGGTGTCCCCAACCGCGACTAAAGGTTTTTCCGCCGGCCGCATTCCGAATCGCGACTAAAGGGGTACCCTTTCGTCGCGGATGGAGCATTAGTCGCGGGTCGCCTCCCGAACCGCGACTAAAGCCCCCTTTAGTCGCGGTTCGAATATTTCCGGGACTAATGGGGGTGGACGGAAGCCTCTTTTTCTACTAGTGTATACTTTCTCCAATCCAGCAAGGAAGTATATTTTTGCCAAAAAAATATTACAGTTGGCAGGTTACTTATATATTTCTGGTTTAATTAATTTAATTGATATATAAAGTAACTGTATGATCAACATATATAAAGTATATGCAAGAACAATAGAACTGCGGTGCGTTGTCCGAATTTTAAGAGCATCTCCAGCCGCGTCCCCCAAACCGTCCTCCAAACGACGACGGATCGAGTATTTGGGGGACGTCGCTCCCCAGTCGCGTCCTCCAAACGCCGCCCCCAAATTTTCTTTAAAGGGTTTTTGAAAATACAACCATTTATTAAATATAGCATACAAATAAATATGGTTGCGGAGATTGTTTTCAAATTAAAATACAACAAACAATAAAATAACTAAACAAATGTAATAAATGGGGCTAGATCAAGGTGCCGCCGCATTTGCTGATAATCTTTTGATCCTCCACATATGCTCAATGAGATCAGCTTGAAGTTGATCGTGAACATTGTTGTCACGGATCTCTGCGTGCATGGCAAGGAAATCAGCAAAATTTGCAGACAATTCATGATCAACCTCCGGCAAGAGGGTCCTGACACTCATAGGGACCAACATGTGTCCTGGCATGATTCTTGCGGTCATCTTTGATGATCATGTTGTGCATGATCACACAAGGCTGCATCACCTCCCACAAATCTCCCCGGCCTTGATCCTCCGCGGCGCGACCTCTTCCTCTTCTCCGCCTCGGCGTCAAATATGTCCTGAAGGGACGCGATGATCAGCAAATGCTTCCAGATGTTGTCGTCGAAGGCTTGCTCGTCCTCCAGCAGTCGGACTAGCATCTCATCGTCGCTATTCATGTCTGAAGCAAAATCAATAGTTAAAATTGCGCCACGGCAGACGAGGCAACGAACATCGGCCAATCGCGCCTACCTGGCAAGTCATCGAACACCTTGTGTGCGCGGAGGTGGGGAGGATTTGACGCTGCGTTTTGGGACGCGCTGGCGAGGCGGCGGTGGCGAAACATCCGACGAGAGTGCCAACCACGACGACGGTGCCGACTCTCAGAAGAGATGAGCCGTCGAAACGGCCGGCAAATCCAGCGGCGGCGGAGGGGTGGGAGACACTGGAGGGAAGGCGCGGCGAGAAATAAAAGACGCGAACCAATGGTTTATGCAAATAGTCATCGACGGGTGGGAGCCCGCCTCGCTTTTCGTTGTGTCTGGCGCGTTCGGACCGTCCCCTGTGGGGCGAGGACGGACTCGGTGTCGGACACCGTATCGAGCTGCGCCGGACAAAAAGAGACTTTAAAGGATGCGGCTGAGAACATTGTTTTGTCCAATCACGCGCCCAAATCTCTTTAGAGTAGCAGTTGGAGATGCTCTCAGAACTGGCGATTTACACAGAAATAACCCTTTTGTGAAACTATAGCACATACTGACCTCTCGGGCAAACTATTTCACCCATCTAACCCTTTTGTGTGGCGCCCCTCTCATGGGCGCCACACATGACCGAGTGGCGCCCGTGCTGCCGGCGCCACACTCCCATCCGATGTGGAGCCCTCGACGCTGAGGTGTGCTCTAATCTGACGTGGCAGGATGTGTGGCGCCCGTGGCAAGGACGCCACACATCCACTTATGTTTGCACAAAACATACTGTAAGACATTTTTCTAGGGACTTAGCAGTTTTGACGACCCTGTTTGTGTGGCGCCGAAGCCATGGGAGCCACACCTCACCATGTGGCGCCGAAGGCACGGGCGCCACACAAAGAGGCTCGCCAAAACGGCTAAGGACTAATCGTCCGGAGCCCCTGGATGTTTTCGACCTAAAAGTTGATATAAGTTGACATGTGTGGCGCCGACGCCATAGGCGCCACACAGTGCAGTGTGGCGCCAGTGGGAAGGGCGCCACACATTGACTTGTGTTAAAACCATGAAAAATCCTACCATATTCCAACAGTTTTGAATACAACATTGCACAGAATATGTACGATACAGCATAATGGTTGAAATAACAAATAAGGTTCGACGACATCAAGGTTCCAATTACAACAAGGTTTCAACGACATGAAGGTTCGAGAAGATCAAGTTTCACACAACATCATGGTTAGACAACATAAAGGTTTGACAACAAGAACATAGCCAAAGGGACATCACTGCGTGGCAAAGGCTCCCTCCCCCCTCGCCTTCTTCTTCTTAGATTCTTCCGCCAGTTCTTCCTTCTCCCTTATGTCCCGAGCCAACTGAACCACGGAGTCGAAGAAATGGTGGCGCTCCTCCGTCTTTGAAGCTTCCGCTTGAGCTCTTTCCTCCTTGATGCGCTCAGCCTCCTTAGCCACCTCCTCTAGGTGCATCCTATTGGCTCTCTCCCTCGCTATTTGAGCAAGTTGCCAGTTCTTCTGGAATTTTTCCCTCCATAGACGGTCCCGTTCGGCCTTGAGCTTGATGCGTGTAGTTGACACGTCCGTTGGGAACCCCAAGAGGAAGGTGTGATGCGCACAACGGCAAGTTTCCCTCAGTAAGAAACCAAGGTTTAATCGAACCAGTAGGAGTCAAGAAGCACGTTGAAGGTTGATGGCGGCGGGATGTAGTGCGGCGCAACACCGTGAGATTCCGGCGCCAACGTGGAACCTGCACAACACAACCAAAGTACTTTGCCCCAACGAAACAGTGAAGTTGTCAATCTCACCGGCTTGCTGTAACAAAGGGTTAACCGTATTGTGTGGAAGATGATTGTTTGCAGAGAAAACAGTAAAACAAGTATTGCAAGCAGATTTGTATTTCAAGTATTAAAAGAATGGACCGGGGTCCACAGTTCACTAGAGGTGTCTCTCCCATAAGATAAAAGCATGTTGGGTGAACAAATTACAGTCGGGCAATTGACAAATAGAGAGGGCATAACAATGCACATACATGTCATGATAAGTATAGTGAGATTTAATTGGGCATTACGACAAAGTACATAGACCGCCATCCAACTGCATCTATGCCTAAAAAGTCCACCTTCAGTTATCGTCCGAACCCCTTCCAGTATTAAGTTGCAAAGCAACAGACAATTGCATTAAGTATGGTGCGTAATGTAATCAACAACTACATCCTCGGACATAGCGCCAATGTTTTATCCCTAGTGGCAACAGCAAAGCACAACCTTAGAACTTTCTGTCACTGTCCTGGTGTCAATGCAGGCATGAACCCACTATCGAGCATAAATACTCCCTCTTGGAGTTAAGAGCAAAAACTTGGCCGAGCCTCTACTAGTAACGGAGAGCATGCAAGATCATAAACAACACATATGTAATAACTTGATAATTAACATAACATGGTATTCTCTATCCATCGGATCCCGAAAAACACAACATAGAGTATTACAGATAGATGATCTTGATCATGTTAGGCAGTGCTGGCGTGTAGTTGACGTGGAGTTAGAAATCTTTGTGGTGTAGCTTTTCTTCGTTCCCCGGCAACGGCGCCAGAAATTTGCTTGATGCGTGTAGTTGACACGTCCGTTGGGAACCCCAAGAGGAAGGTGTGATGCGCACAGCGGCAAGTTTCCCTCAGAAGAAACCAAGGTTTAATCGAACCAAGAGGAGTCAAGAAGCACGTTGAAGGTTGATGGCGGCGGGATGTAGTGCGGCGCAACACCTGCAGATTCCGGCGCCAACGTGGAACCCGCACAACACAACCAAAGTACTTTGCCCCAACGAAACAGCTGAGGTTGTCAATCTCACCGGCTTGCCGTAACAAAGGGTTAACCGAATTGTGTGGAAGATGATTGTTTGCGAGAGAAAACGAGTAAAACAAGTATTGCAGCAGATTTGTATTTCAGTATTAAAAGAATGGACCGGGGTCCACGGCTCACTAGAGGTGTCTCTCCCATAAGATAAAAGCATGTTGGGTGAACAAATTACAATCGGGCAATTGACAAATAGAGAGGGCATAACAATGCACATACATGACATGATAAGTATAGTGAGATTTAATTGGGCATTACGACAAAGTACATAGACCGCCATCCAACTCGCATCTATGCCTAAAAAGTCCACCTTCAGGTTATCGTCCGAACCCCTTCCAGTATTAAGTTGCAAAGCAACAAACAATTGCATTAAGTATGGTGCGTAATGTAATCAACAACTACATCCTCGGACATAGCGCCAATGTTTTATCCCTAGTGGCAACAAGACAACACAACCTTAGAACTTTCTCGTCACTGTCCCAGTGTCAATGCGGCATGAACCCACTATCGAGCATAAATACTCCCTCTTGGAGTTAAAAGCAAAAACTTGGCCAGAGCCTCTACTAGTAACGGAGAGCATGCAAGATCATAAACAACACATATGTAATAACTTGATAATTAACATGACATGGTATTCTCTATCCATCGGATCCCGACAAACACAACATAGAGTATTACGGATAGATGATCTTGATCATGTTAGGCAGCTCACAAGATCCAACAATGAAGCACAATGAGGAGAAGACAACCATCTAGCTACCGCTATGGACCCATAGTCCAGGGGTGAACTACTCACTCATCACTCCGGGAGGCGACCATGGCGGTGTAGAGTCCTCCGGGAGATGAATCCCCTCTCCGGCAGAGTGCCTGGAGGAGATCTCCGAATCCCCCGAGATGGGATCAGCGGCGGCGGCGTCTCGCAAGGTTTTCCGTATCGTGGTTTTTCGCCTCGGGGGTTTCGCGACGGAGGCTTTAAGTAGGCGGAAGGGCGAGTCGGGGGGCCGACGAGGGGCCCACACCACGGGGCGGCGCGCCCCCTTGGCCGCGCCGCCTTGTGGTTTGGCCACCTCGTGGCCCCACTTCGTATGCTCTTCGGTCTTCTCGGAAGGTTCGTGGCGAAATAGGCCCCGGGTCTTTGTTTCGTCCAATTCCGAGAATATTTCGTTACTAGGATTTCTGAAACCAAAAACAGCAGAAAACAAGAATCGGCACTTCGGCATCTTGTTAATAGGTTAGTTCCGGAAAATGCACGAATATGACATAAAGTGTGCATAAAACATGTAGGTATCATCAATAATATGGCATAGAACATAAGAAATTATCGATACGTCTGAGACGTATCAAGCATCCCCAAGCTTAGTTCTCGCTCGTCCCGAGCGGGTAAAACGATAACAAAGATAATTTCTGAAGTGATATGCCATCATAACCTTGATCATACTATTTGTAAACATATGTAGTGAATGCAGCGATCAAAACAATGGTAATGACATGAGTAAACAAGTGAATCATAAAGCAAAGACTTTTCATGAATAGTACTTCAAGACAAGTATTAATAAGTCTTGCATAAGAGTTAACTCATAAAGCAATAAATCAAAGTAAAGGCATTGAAGCAACACAAAGGAAGATTAAGTTTCAGCGGTTGCTTTCAACTTGTAACATGTATATCTCATGGATAATTGTCAACATAGAGTAATATAACAAGTGCAATATGCAAATATGTAAGAATCAATGCACAGTTAATCACAAGTGTTTGCTTCTTGAGGTGGAGAGAGATAGGTGAACTGACTCAACATAAAAGTAAAGAGAATGGTCCTTCAAAGAGGAAAGCATCGATTGCTATATTTGTGCTAGAGCTTTTATTTTAAAAACATGAAACAATTTTGTCAACGGTAGTAATAAAGCATATGAATTATGTACATTATATCTTACAAGTTGCAATCCTCATGCATAGTATACTAATAGTGCCCGCACCTTGTCCTAATTAACTTGGACTACCGGATCTTTGCAATGCACATGTTTTGACCAAGTGTCACAATGGGGTACCTCCATGCCGCCTGTACAAAGGTCTAAGGAGAAAGCTCGCATTTTGGATTTCTCGCTTTTGATTATTCTCAACTTAGACATCCATACCGGGACAACATGGACAACAGATAATGGACTCCTATTTAATGCATAAGCATGTGGAAACAATTATTATTCTCATATGAGATTGAGGATATGTGTCCAAAACTGAAACTTCCACCATGAATCATGGCTTTAGTTAGCGGCCCAATGTTATTCTCTAACAATATGCATGCTCCAACCATAAAGGTGGTAGATCTCTCTTACTTCAGACAAGACGGACATGCATAGCAACTCACATGATATTCAACAAAGAATAGTTGATGGCGTCCCTGAAGCATGGTTATCGCACAACAAGCAACTTAATAAGAGATAAAGTGCATAAGTACATATTCGCATACCACAATAGTTTTTAAGCTATTTGTCCCATGAGCTATATATTGCAAAGGTGAATGATGGAATTTTAAAGGTAGCACTCAAGCAATTTACTTTGGAATGGCGGATAAATACCATGTAGTAGGTAGGTATGGTGGACACGAATGGCATAGTGGTTGGCTCAAGGATTTTGGATGCATGAGAACTATTCCCTCTCGATACAAGGTTTAGGCTAGCAAGGTTATTTGAAACAAACACAAGGAGGAACGGTACAGCAAAACTCACATAAAAGACATATGGTAAACATTATAAGACTCCATACCGTCTTCCTTGTTGTTCAAAACTCAATACTAGATGTTATCTAGACTCTAGAGAAACCAAATATGCAAACCAAATTAGCAAGCTCTAAGTATTTCTTCATTAATGGGTGCAAAGTATATGATGCAAGAGCTTAAACATGAGCACAACAATTGCCAAGTATCAAATTATCCAAGACATTTTAGAATTACTACATGTAGTATTTTCCAATTCCAACCATATAACAATTTAACGAAGAAGAAACTTCGCCATGAATACTATGAGTAGAGCCTAAGGACATATTTGTCCATATGCTACAGCGGAGCGTGTCTCTCTCCCATAAAGTGAATGCTAGGATCCATTTTATTCAAACAAAACAAAAACAAAAACAAACCGACGCTCCAAGCAAAGTACATAATATGTGACGGAATAAAAATATAGTTTCAGGGAGGAACCTGATAATGTTGTCGATGAAGAAGGGGATGCCTTGGGCATCCCCAAGCTTAGACGCTTGAGTCTTCTTAATATATGCAGGGGTGAACCACCGGGGCATCCCCAAGCTTAGAGCTTTCACTCTCCTTGATCATATTGCATCATACTCCTCTCTTGATCTTTGAAAACTTCCTCCACACCAAACTCGAAACAACTTATTAGAGGGTTAGTGCATAATAAAAATTCACATGTTCAGAGGTGACACAATCATTCTTAACACTTCTGGACATTGCATAAAGCTACTGGACATTAATGGATCAAAGAAATTCATCCAACATAGCAAAAGAGGCAATGCGAAATAAAAGACAGAATCTGTCAAAACAGAACAGTCCGTAAAGATGGATTTTATTAGGCCACCAGACTTGCTCAAATGAAAATGCTCAAATTGAATGAAAGTTGCGTACATATCTGAGGATCATGCACGTAAATTGGCTTAATTTTCTGAGCTACCTACAGGGAGGTAGATCCAGATTCGTGACAGCAAAGAAATCTGTAACTGCGCAGTAATCCAAATCTAGTACTTACTTTACTATCAAAGACTTTACTTGGCACAACAAAACTCAAAACTAAGATAAGAGGAGGTTGCTACAGTAGTAAACAACTTCCAAGACATAAATATAAAACAAAAATACTGTAGTAAAAACATGGGTTGTCTCCCATAAGCGCTTTTCTTTAACGCCTTTCAGCTAGGCGCAGAAAGTGTAACTCAAGTATTATCGAAGGGTGGTGCATCTACAGCGGGGTTTGGAGTTTTCTCAACCATGCATAGTATATTGGATACATAAGTTTCAGCGTCTCCCTTTTCATTAGTCTTGGGCTTGCTACTCTCATCAAACAAATTTTCAGGAACAAGCCAAGCATAGTTATGTACTAGTGCATCATTCATAGCTAGGAGTTTACATGGTATTGGTGCTTTGATCTCCCCACCATCATTAGCATTATTAGTGTACCTTATCCTATCCATATCCATTTTTTCAAGGAGACCAACAAAATTAGTATGAGAACCAAGCATATTAAATTTAGCAAAGACCTTTCTAGCCTCTCTTGCTAGACCACCAAATTCTCTAAGAAGGGTTTCTAAAACAAAATCTTTCTTTTCCCCTCTTCCATATCACCAAGTGTAAGAAACATGTGTTGGATTATAGGATTGAGATTAACAAATTTAGTTTCCAATGAAGTAATCTAAAGCAAGAAGCAGAATTTCATAAGTAGGAGCAAGTTCTACCAAGTGTCTATCTTCAAAATCTTCGACGGTACTAACATGGGTGAAAAATTATTCTATATTGTTCCTCCCAATTATAGACCCTTGTCCTACCGGTATGTTCTTTGCGGTAAAATTAAAAGGAAACATGATGAAATAAGTAAAGTAAATGCAAGTAAACTAATTTTTTTGTGTTTTTGATATAGCAAACAAGACAAGAATAAAGTAAAGCTAGCAACTAATTTTTTTGTGTTTTGATATGATGC
>NW_025901492.1:0-18826 GCF_022539505.1 Lolium rigidum
CTGATGGTTCGTGTGGATGATCTTGCCACTCAAAATTGTGAATAATAATTGCTAATAATGAAGAATATTATCGAAGGGTCGGCGACACCCTTTACCCGTTACGGCTATCATAGTTTTAAATAGCCGTCTATAGCCATTCGAAAAGATACGGCTAAAGACATTAGCCCGCTAAAAAGTGGCTATAGCGGGCTAGCCTGTAGCTTTTTTGGGATAAACTATGACTGGTTCAAGCGAGCGAGGAAGAGCAAGCTAACCTTGTGAGTTGTGAGTTGTGAGCAGCTGCCATGGATCCCGTCCGCTGCAGTGGCTGCGCCCATGGCACCAGTGGGCACGACCGGCCGGTTGTCCGGTTTTCCCCCACGCAGTGCGCCAGACGGCCATTGACGCCGGGCGGCGGTGGAACCTCAAATCGAGCTTGCACATCTTTTTTTGAACGAGGAATGCCCTGAAGAAGGGCCTAGCTGCTCATTGATAATAAAGTAGGTGGGGGTACAGTTTACAGAGGAGACCAGAAAAATAGAAAATTACAAAGCACTCCTCAAGTTTTCCAGAAAGGACCCTAAACTGATGACAAGAAACTCGATCAGGTCCTTCTCCTCCACCAGTAGAACCAGGACTCCACCGCCGGCCATCCTCGCTGCCACCGGGGACAACACCACTTGGGGCCGCGAGCACGCTGAACGCCGACAAGAATCCATTGCAGGGCCTCCGAACTGGAGGTTGAACGAACGCCATCTGTGGCGTCTGGAGAGGCTGCCATATCAGCCAAAGATCATAGTGGCTAGCCATGGCCACTATGTGGAGGTCTCCAATCTGCAGCTCAGATCTTCCTCGTGACTGCCTAGAACCGTCAACAGCAGCATCGCCATGCCTCCGGCTGCGCGTTCGGTTAATATGGTTAATTCGGTTCGGTAAATACAATTTTTCAGTAAATACAGTTTTAATACTTCGGTAAATACGGGTTCGTATAAAAATACGGTTCGGTTTTGGTAATAACCATATTAATTCGGTTCGGTTTCGGTAATAACCAAATTAACCAATGTTGACGCGAATTTTTGAATAACACCTATTTTTTATGGATATATATTTTGTTTCTATTTTTTTAAAGTCCAAACTGATTATGTTACAGGAGATAGAAATGATAAATAATGAAAATACGGCCAAATTCAAAAAATGTTGCATATTACAGATTTGAAATAATGAGAATGCGGCCAAATAAAAAAATGATGCACGTTACAGACTTGAAATAAGGAAAATGTGGCAAAATTGAAAAAATGATGCACAATCCGTACTTGAACTCACCACGCTGTGCTGCCTGACTTGTCCATTATGCACCTGTGAACAAATATAAACGTTTTATGTGAATTAGGGATGGCCGTAAAGTAAAATTCGTTGTTGGCTGGGCTGCTCGGTTTTCTTCGGTTAACTGTCGTTTTTTCGGTTTTTAACCGAATTAACCGAGTTGGGTATGGTTAGCACTTTCACTAACTTAAACCTAACCATAAAACCATAAAAACTGAAATCCGGTTTCGGTTAGGGTTTTTTCGGTTCGGTTTTCGGTTTCAGTTCGGTTATGTGCAGTCGGAGCCATGCCCTTCCTCCCAGTTGGCCCCACGCCAACGCAGAAGAAGGCAAACACCGTTGCCACCGCGCCAATCCAGGCTGCCACCACGAGCAAGGGCTTTATTGGCGGAGTAGCTGGCAGCACTCCTCCCCACCACCTCCTGCTCCAACCTTTGGAGCGCCGCGACGAGCAAGAAAACCACCAGCGAGCACTGGATCCGCCCAGAGAAAACCAGCGCCTTCCTCCTGGCATAACGCCAAGCTGCCATAGAGGCTAAACACCGGCACATAGGCCTAAACATACCCACTACTACGACTACTGCTGTACAAGGATGGGTCCCTCGCCCAGCTCGACGCCGGCAACCGCCGGAGAAGAGAGGGGAGGGGCCAGATGGCCCGGATCTAAGGAGGGTCGGAGGCAGGGAAGAGAGTATTCGAGAGGATAGGAGTTGCAAGCAGCACTCAAGCTCTCCTTCCCCCCACCTTCGAGCTTGCACATCTAGGTGTGCTTAACTGGGGAACTTAAGGGCTCCTTTGATTCATAGGAATATGAAGAGTGTAGGAATAGGAAAGGTGTAGGATTGGAATGTCATGCTAAGTTGAATCCTATAGGAATATGGTATGTCTTTGATTGTAGCAAAGGAATTTTTCCATGAGGTATGAGCTAAGGGCTCCTTTGATTCATAGGATTGATATAGGAATTATGTAGGAATTGAATCCTATAGGAAAATTTCCTATACAAGTCATTTGATTCATAGGAACATATCCTATAGAAATTATTTCTATAGGAATCTTGTAGTACAAATCCTATAGGAAAAAAACATTAGCTCATACCTCATGGAAAAATTCCTTTGCTACAATCAAAGACATACCATATTCCTATAGGATTCAACTTAGCATGACATTCCAATCCTACACCTTTCCTATTCCTACACTCTTCATATTCCTATGAATCAAAGGAGCCCTAATGCTTTTTTCCTATAGGATTTGTACTACAAGATTCCTATAGGAATAATTCCTATAGGATATGTTCCTATGAATCAAATGACTTGTATAGCAAATTTTTCTATAGGATTCAATTCCTACATAATTCTTATATCAATCATATGAATCAAAGGAGCCCTAAGCTGGAAAGCACATTACTGCCTGCTTCCTTCGAGAAAAACTTGGACATTACTGCCTAGCGTTCTACTCTATTGGATCTTGCCGTGAACATCCCGGCCTTTTTGCCCAGCTCGGTCGAATCTTGCGATTCTCCTGCCTATCTGTATCCAGAAATGCAGAACCCTCACTCAGGCCGGTGAGAAACAGTGGCAACCAGCAACCAGCAAACTGAAAGATCAAGGCGCCTGGCAAGATGAAAACTCACCTCTGGCATTTCGTGCACCACCAGCGGGTACAAGCTACTACCCTGGCGGTCAGCTTTTGCCTTTTGGCATATTTGGGAAGAGGCTCATCACACTGTTTGAGAAGCCAAGACCGACGCGGGCATGACACAAAATTCTGGCTTATATTGACCTGATCAGGGGATCACTTGTCCAAATGCAATCCGGTCACTTTTTTGAAACCAAGACAAAAACTTTGCCTCAATCTATTATTAAAAATATAATATCCGATCAATTAATGGAAAACCGGGCAAAAACCGTTACAACATCGCATACGGACTAAACCCGAAGTCCACAAGTTCTCGAGAGCTAAGCCAGATCAATCAACTCTCCAAACCCGTTGTGGCCACAATCTCTCGAAACAAAGCTCACCACACACAAAAGAAATCCACTGAAATATGAGACCATCCATCAAGTAGTTGTGAATGCCTTTCTTGTGGCTTGCTTTTGCTCTTAAGATACTTTCTCACCTTCTTTGTTTTATCACCTGTATCCTTTCCTGACTGGAGGCGCACAATCTCTTTGCCAGATCCAGGGATAGCCGTCTCCAAATTGCCAAGAAGGTCGAAAAGCTCTTTTACAAAGAGAGCCTCGGAGCCAACAAAAGCAAGCGACTGACTAAGCTTTGGAGATGGTGGCATGAAAACCACCGCCGAGGGCTCAAGCAAGTACGTCCACGTCCAAATGCACCATCGATGAGGGAGAAGCCAACTCCCCACACAATTCCTCACTCTTAGAAGCAGCTGATACATGTGACTGTGGCAGCAGGCAAGCATTGTGGCTAGAGATGTGTGTTTGCTTGTCGACACCGGTTGCCGGGTCTGGCAACACCCCTGAAGAGGCTGAGGCCTCGACTCTTCAGTTAGCGGTTCTGCTTTTCTCGATGAAGGGAATATATTACTCTAGGAGTAATATCAAGAAGATATCAATTACAGCTAGCTTCTGCAATTATGCAATACCCTAGTGATAGTACGGATGCACGCAACAAAAAATAAAAAAATAAAACTAAGAACAAAAAGTCCCGCTGCCGCCAGCCGTAGCAGCAACAATACATCCATCACCATGACAATACATGAACTCCAGACTCTCCAAAAAGCGATGCCTCTAAGAAGGAGATAGTGCACAAGCGCCGTCACCCGATCAAAAGATTTTAGATTTTCACCCTGAAGATAGTCCACGCTCTCAAAACAATGCCTTCAACAAGGCACAACCAGTTAAAGATAGACCTTAGATTTTCACCTTGAAAGGTAAGACTCACCTGTGCTGCCACCCCCACTAGCATATTGCTGCCGCGAAACTTAAAACACCAAGCAAGCTCCTCAACAATACATAGACTCAGACCTCCATTGCTAGTCCTCTAATCCGGCCTTCATGATATTGTCCGCCTTTGATTTCACCATGTACCCGAATGTCATCTGATGGAAACACAGAACAGAGCTTCACGTCGCTCCCTCCATAACCAAACGGTTGGAATAAAAGCATGTGTGTGCACGACCGAATACCACCCAATCCATCAAACTCCAGGCAAAAGATGCACTGCTCCATTCACCAGCGGAGCTTTCCGGAAATCATCACTCCAGCCAGATAAAGACGGACATGCCTCAGGTAGGTCTTCATCTTCGCATAAGAGAGACCCGATGACCGCCACCATTATTCAGGTCGGGCCCAGCGCCGCCGACCATCCCAGGCCGGCCGAGGCAACGCGGCGAGACACCTTGCAATCGGCCGACCCTCCACCGGCGACAACCAAGATCACGAAGAGGGAAAAGAGAAGACCGACCTAGGGCTTACACCCATCTGGTCCATCCCACCTAGCACCTCCACAGCAGCATCGCCCGCCGCCAGTGGCCACCACCACCATCACTAGGACGCTACCCGGACCGCGCCCCGGTCGCTGTTCGCCGCACCGTTGATGCCCTAGGCGCGTCGCCGCTCACGACGCCAGGCGCGCCGCTCACGCCGCCGTGCATTGAGCAACCAACACGCAGTGGTACCCGGGCGAGCGCACCACACCCAACCGGGGAGGATCCTTCCCGCGCCGATCCACCACGCCAGGGGCGAGCAGGCCCTGCCACCGCCGGCAACAACCAGGCAGAGCCCGACCGCGCACCCATGGCGGCAGCAGGAGGAGGAAGGAGGGGTGGGGGGATGGCAGCGGCTATCTATGGTGCCCCCCCCCCCCCCCCCCGTCGCCGTGCGGGGGCAAAAGGTGCACAAAAGTGCTATCGGATATCTGGGCTGACGAACTGTTTTTGTTTTGGTAGGTCAAGGAGAAGGACATGACCGTCCCATCGGACTGTCTTTCGCGAGAGTTCATTGGCTCAACTTGTCAATGATGGGCAAGTCCCCCGTTGGCATCCTGGTGAATGGCATAAAGGCCATTACCAACTCCTTCACATCAGTTTCCTTTGCTCATGTGAAGCGTAATCTCAATGAAGTAGTGCACACAGTTTAGCGAAGTCTTGTTCTACTGTTTTCTCTAGTGAGGTTTTTCATTCTGCTTCAGATTGCATCCGCAAAACTCTGTATCGATATTATTTGATCAATAAATCAATGTTTTCTATCAAAAAAAAAGTCAAAAAGGGTGTGCGTAAACACCCGTCGCACCAAAACAACGATTCCAAACAGGTGAGGTCACTCCAGAAGCGAGCTGTCCGAGATAGGATCACGCCTTTGAACAACATTATCACCTACCTACTACTGTCTGGCGGCAGCATCTTCTTCGTCAACCGTTAGTCCTGCCAAACTTCACCAAACATTGGGTTGGCTGAATTCAACTGATGGTCCACATCACATGTGACCGGACGGCTCAACCGACACTGGCATGTTTCCTGAAGAACAACTCGCCATCGCATAGCATCTGCCAACTGAACGGAGCGGTACTGACAGTGCCGAGTCAAGCAGATTCAACGAAAAAACATACTGTAACTACAATCAAACGGATTCAACTGCAATCAGAGTTTCATCACGGAGAGGGCAAGTCTTACAGATCCACACAAAGAAACAGGTTTCAATGACACACCAGAGAGAGAGAGAGAGAGGGGAGGAGGATTTCAGCAACTAGGGCTACTAATACGGTTCTTGTTTCAGGGAAGACAAGGAAACGAGAGTCGCATTCCTTACTAATATGCAATGCACAAATTTCCTCCTTCCAGGTAAATAAACAGTGATACCACAACCACCAGTCGAGGCTGGATCACTTGGCCATCATCACCTTGACGAACTCCTCGTAGTTGATCTGGCCATCACCGTCCACGTCGGCCTCACGGATCATCTCGTCAACCTCTTCGTCCGTTAGCTTCTCGCCGAGGTTGGTCATGACGTGGCGGAGCTCCGCGGCCGAGATGAAGCCGTTCTGGTCCTTGTCGAACACCCGGAAGGCCTCCTTGAGCTCCTCTTCCGAGTCGGTGTCCTTCATCTTGCGAGCCATCAGGTTGAGGAACTCGGGAAAGTCGATGGTGCCGTTGCCGTCAGCATCAACCTCGTTGATCATGTCCTGGAGCTCCGCCTCGGTTGGGTTCTGCCCCAGCGAACGCATGACCGTCCCCAGCTCCTTGGTCGTGATGCAGCCTGTCCAGTACACGGCAAGAATTTTTCACATGTCCGACTAATTCAGTGATCACATATCATTATTGAGAGCGAGCGTTAAACAAACAAAAAAGACTTATCAGACATGCATGCATGAAGTGGCAGAAGCAACCTAAATCTGGTCCAGAAACACAACAGATAAAGCTTGCAGTGTATAGCTGTATTACACTCTTGGCCACTTGTTCAGCATGATAGGGATACCCAAGCCAGTCCGAATAACAGTAATGTAACCAACTTCACCCTAAATTAGGTTCTTGATGAAGTGACGCAGTTGATACAGAGACCAAACCAAGCTGTTACTGCAGATGTATCTAAAGACCTAAACTGAATTCTGGGCAGGTCACTACACTTGAAAAAACGAATCTGGCCAGGGCCAACAATTGCCACTTTATGAGCTCTATCAGACAGCAAACTATTCTCCTAGTTGCTAAATCAATTCATATAGCTGGATCTACTTGTTTCCCAATATAATCTATACATTCAACCCTCAGTATAATTGCAGCATATCTGCCGAATTCAAGGTACGAGCTACCGATCTAGTACGATTCAGCCGCTGTAGATGATTCTGGTCTACGCCATACGCATCTGACCAGCGCAAGCCCCAGCCCCCAGGGGGAGTTTGATTTTCTCCACATCCGGGTAGGAACTAACGCTTGGTCACATTCGGATCCGAGACGAGGTCACATCCGGCATGACGTAGAGGTGCCCCACAATCACATTCATCTGATGACGTCTCCGGAACAGCATAGTTTCCACAGCAATTACGCGAGATGGCGACCCGCGGCCGTGAATCATACGGCAGTGCAGACTACAGGAACTGGAGAGGCGCAGTGATTTGCTCCTGTTAATACGAGGAGATAAGCTCTCTACCGCCTCTGCGGAGTGATTTTACACGAGATCTTAAACATTAGTCTGGCATCCTATGCTAATCAAACAGTAGACGGCCGGCGGTCATGAGATTCACAGTCTCGTTTCGTGGGAGGCGAAGAGCGTCTAGCATGACATGGATCACGACTACCGCAGCAGCAAGAACAAGAACAAGAACGCGTGGCATCATCCTAAAACAGAAAGAAGAAAAGAGGGGAACTTTGGACTTACCATCGCCGTCCTTGTCGAATAGGCTGAAGGCCTCCTTGAACTCGGCGATCTGGTCGTCGGTGAGCTGGTCCGCCATGGTAAGCTTCTCAGGCAGGCGCTCTTCCTCGGGGCTCCTCGCGGCGAGCGCTGCACAGGGAGGAGGGGAGATCTCTTCTTTGACCGCGCGCGCAGGGAGGAAGGAAGAAGAAGGGGAGGCTGGGAGCGATTTGTGGCCTCGCGTCGGGGGAATTTTAGCGAGCTTTATACGCGGCGGCACCCCGTCCGGCCCGTTCCGCCGTCCACGCGCCCCCGGTAACGCCGCGCGGGGCCAATTGCCCGAACTGCCCCTCGCCGAGCCCGGTGCTGTTTGTCGGGCCAATCAATCATGGATTCATGGTGTGTTGTGTTGGCCACACGTGAGGGGTCGGTGCTGCGATTGATTTCTTTATGGTTCTTCGTGTTGTCACAGGCTGGGCGGGCGCCGTGTAATTTGACGTGCCAGTGTGTTTGTAAGCGATTGGCGACTGTGGTCACTGATTAACCTGCTAAATAAAGCGTCACTGATTGAGACATGGACACACGACGATGAGTCGAGACCGTCTCTACCAAGTGACGCAGCCGGTAGAACTTATCCGGTGCATCCAGACTCCAAAATCCGAAAATCGTACCCTGAAGAGCAACCAATTTAGAGCATAAAGGAAGATTTATGTGTTTTGTGGTGAAAAGAGTTAAATGTAAGTGTCCCTGAAAATACATGTATCCCGAGGTATAACTTTCCGGATACGACAACATGTTCATCATACAAGTCAATCAATTTAGAGCCTAAGGGAAAAATCATGTGTTCTGTGGTGAACAAGTTCTCGGTAAATATAAGTGTATCCGTAGGTATAACTTTCTACTCCCTCCGGTCGGATTAAATCGACGCGGAGGAGAGCCAAACCTAGTGTATTCCTTGTGTAAGTCCGCGTCGATTAAAGTGGTCCAGAGGTAGTACATTAGATGGCAAGATTACCTACGAGACCGAGGAAACGTTTCAGAACGTCTAAACCTTCCCATATCATGGAACGACTCGTGCGTAGATAAGAAAATAATCCCCCCACCTCGAAAAAAAAAAGAAAATAATCCCCGTGGAATCTAAGCGCTGATAAGAGTATGCTAATCTTCAGTTAAAAGTTAATCAGTGTGCGTAGTTTTTTCAGCACAGATCTATATCGACTTGAGCATCGAAGGAAAAGACAAGTATAGGCCCCAATAAAAATCTAGCCACATGCAATAGATAGATCGTCATCGGCGAAAATCTAATCTGTAGTAACAAAATCACTCATGTAATCTTCTTAATTTATAAGAAAAACATGAGATGACATGACTTAGGATTTACATATAACATGTCCTAAACATATGGATACAACACGTCTATTCATTCTCCCTCGAGAAATTTGTGTTGTCAAACTAATCTACGATCTCTAGTACATGTACCCTCGCACACACGATAGATGTAAACCATTCTCGGGGGCTAAGATATCATGCTTTGTTAATTCAAGAAAAGAGGTTATTAACTTTGTTAAAGTGACTCAACAACTTATAGATTTCATCATCATTGTTTTGTCATTCTACAAACCTTTGATGAGGTTATTAACACGTAGCTCTTTATTTGCAAACACTCAATATGTGTATTTAATTTTTTTTAAATCTGAATCAAAATTCTAGAGATAGCCAATGATGTATCCTACACTACCCCAATATAGTTATAACCGGTAGATAATGCGGCCATGGTACAAAACATCGAAACATCAAAATTCACCAAAAAATAATAGTATGATAGAAGCTTGAATTCCTCCAATATTTGAACAAGGTTTCAACTTAGTCAAGTGTCTTAAAACTGTAGGAACATTTTTTAATACTCAAAAGACTCTATTGGGCAAAAGTCTAGTTAAATTTAAAACCTAAAAAATAATGTACTTCGGACAAGCTATCAATATCAGTCTATTCTGATTTTTTTTTCGAAATGGTGAATACCCGGCCTCTGCACCAATTATGCATGCAGCCATTTATTTAAAAAGTACCACAAATTCAGTCTTTACAAATCATGGGTCTGGGAGGGTCGAATCAAAAATCAACCATCAAAGAAACCAAGTAAACCTATGCATAACCATCTTATAATCTGCTAATAGGCCGCCAAGTAGCCTCATATAAAATATCATGTGCAACCATCAGTAAACAGTTGCACTCAGTAACCATGCATGCGCGTTGATCCTCCGAGTATCCTGTACAATCTGCTAATCAACCATTAGTCTATTCTGAATAAGGTGATGTTGTAGCTTTATTATGAATCGCATATATTTAGACGTATTTTTCACTTATTTTATTTATATGTAGTCCACGTTTAAATATCCAAAACATTTTAAAAATAGGAACACTGAGAGTAGTAGTTAGTTTGGCAGGTCTTCAATGGGAGTAATCTCACGGGTCACGAATAACTGAATTCAATAGTACTGCAAACTTTTATCCAAACCATCATCACGTAACAAAGCCAAAAAAAAAAAAAAATCAAAACATTGTCCGCAAAAGTTCACGGGGCAACTTTCTGTATTTCGATATTCCGTAAGAGCATCTCTTGCAACAACGCGATAAATTGGTGTTGTAAAATCGTGGTGCAGCACGCTGCATTCGGATCGAACGCGAGATGCCGACGACAGCTTCACCGAACGTTGGCACAAACAACATCCATACAGCTATACATGTTCAACAAGATCTTAAAAAGGAAAAATAACAATAAATGACTGGAAACTCCACATCGCATCCAAAATATCATAGTTTAAATGCATCACATAGTTCAATGCAAAGGACAACGAAGTTCAACACCACATAAAACCAAGTTCACAACATCCATGCCTCACACAAACACAGCTCAATTGTCAACACCTTCATTTTCTCCATTAGACTCTTCGACGGTGGTATTGGCATGCGTCGTTGAATCTTCGTTGGCTTGATCACTTGAAGGAGGTATTGGAGAAACAATGGAGGCCATGAAACCCCCAGCGGTGCTCCCATGCCACCGTAGCCTCCATAGCCACCCACTCCTCCAACTCCACTCATCGGTGCATCCATGCCTCCATAGCCACCAGGTTGACCTCCCATGCCGCCATAGACACCCATGCCTCCATATCCACTCATCCCTCCCATGTTCATACCTCCAAAGCCACTCATAGGTGCACTCATGCCCTTCATATAGTTTGTCAATGCTCTTTTTTGCCAACACTTCATCGCTAACAAGGTTTACATACTCCTTTTGACTTTCATCCATTGTTGAAGTGTCCTTGAAAAAGAATATTTCTCATCATCCAATAGGCGTTGATACTCTTTCTTGGCCACCTTCTGTGACTCCAATGCAACCTTCCTCTCCTCGCCCCCAAAGTGATGGACATAAAGGTACCTCCAGCAGCTGAATCCAATAAATTCCGCGAAGAAAAATTTAGTCCTGCATAGAAGGTTTGGATGATCATCCAAGTAGTCAGTCCATGGGTTGGGCAATTTTTAACCAAAGATTTCATTCTTTCCCAAGCTTGAGCAACATGTTCATTATCCAATTGTTTAAAATTCATTATGCTACTCCTCAAAGATATAATTTTAGCAGGGGGATAATATCTACCAATAAAAGCATCCTTGCATTTAGTCCATGAATCAATACTATTCTTAGGCAGAGATAGCAACCAATCTTTAGCTCTTCCTCTTAATGAGAAAGGAAATAATTTCAATTTAATAATATCACCATCTACATCCTTATACTTTTGCATTTCACATAGTTCAACAAAATTATTAAGATGGGCAGCAGCATCAACAGAACTAACACCAGAAAATTGCTCTCTCATGACAAGATTCAGTAAAGCGAGGTTTAATTTCAAAGAATTCTGTCTGTAGTAGCGAGGTGGAGCAATAGGTGTGCATAGGAAATCATTATTATTTGTGGTTGTGAAGTCACACAACTTAGTATTTTCAGGGGTGGCCATTTTAGCAGTAGTAAATAATGCAAACTAGATAAAGTAAATGCAAGTAACTAATTTTTTTGTGTTTTTGATATAGCAAACAAGATAGTAAATAAAGTAAAGCTAGCAACTAATTTTTTTGTGTTTTGATATAATGCAGCAAACAAAGTAGTAAATAAAATAAAGCAAGACAAAAACAAAGTAAAGAGATTGGGAAGTGGAGACTCTCCTTGCAGCGTGTCTTGATCTCCCCGGCAACGGCGCCAGAAAAAGAGCTTGATGGCGTGTAACTCACACGTTCGTTGGGAACCCCAAGAGGAAGGTATGATGCGCACAGCAGCAAGTTTTCCCTCGAGAAAGAAACCAAGGTTTATCGAACCGGGAGGAGCTCGATACGTCTCCGACGTATCGATAATTTCTTATGTTCTATGCCATATTATTGATGATACCTACATGTTTTATGCACACTTTATGTCATATTAGTGCATTTTACTGGAACTAACCTATTAACAAGATGCCGAAGTGCCGGTTCTGTTTTCTGCACTGTTTTTGGTTTCAGAAATCCTAGTAACGAAATATTCTCGGAATTGGACGAAACGAAGACCCGGGGCCCTATTTTTCCACGGAGCTTCCGGAAGACCGAAGAACACACGAAGTGGGGCCACGAGGTGGCCAGGCTATAGGGCGGCGCGGCCCAAGCCCCGGCCGCGCCGACCTATAGCGTGGGCCCCTCGTGACGCCCCTTGACCTGCCCTTCCGCCTACTTAAAGCCTCCGTCGCGAAACCCCCGAGGCGAAAAACCACGATACGGAAAACCTTGCGAGACGCCGTCGCCGCCGATCCCATCTCGGGGGATTACGGAGATCTCCTCCGGCACCCTGCCGGAGAGGGGATTCATCTCCCGGAGGACTCTACACCGCCATGGTCGCCTCGGAGTGATGAGTGAGTAGTTCACCCCTGGACTATGGGTCCATAGCGGTAGCTAGATGGTTGTCTTCTCCTCATTGTGCTTCATTGTTGGATCTTGTGAGCTGCCTAACATGATCAACATCATCTATCTGTAATTCTATATGTTGTGTTTGTCGGGATCCGATGGATAGAGAATACCATGTCATGTAAATTATCAAGTTATTATACATGTGTTGTTTATGATCTTGCATGCTCTCCGTTTCTAGTAGAGGCTCTAGCCAAGTTTTTACTTTTAACTCCAAGAGGGAGTACTTATGCTCGATAGTGGGTTCATGCCTGCATTGACACACAGGGAGTGACGAAACCCCTAAGGTTGTGTTGTCGTTGTTGCCACTAGGGATAAAACATTGGCGCTATGTCCGAGGATGTAGTTGTTGATTACATTACGCACCATACTTAATGCAATTGTCTGTTGTTTGCAACTTAATACTGGAGGGGTTCGGATGATAACTTTGAAGGTGGACTTTTTAGGCATAGATGCGAGTTGGATGGCGGTCTATGTACTTTGTCGTAATGCCCAATTAAATCTCACTATACTTATCATGTCATGTATGTGCATTGTTATGCCCTCTCTATTTGTCAATTGCCCGACTGTAATTTGTTCACCCAACATGCTTTTATCTTATGGGAGAGACACCTCTAGTGAGCTCGTGGACCCGGTCCATTCTTTAATACTTGAAATACAAATCTGCTCGCAATACTTGTTTTACTATTTTCTCTGCAAACAATCATCTTCCACACAATACGGTTAATCCTTTGTTACAGCAAGCCGGTGAGATTGACAACCTCACTCGTTTCGTTGGGGCAAAGTACTTTGGTTGTGTTGTGCGGGTTCCACGTTGGCGCCGGAATCTCCGGTGTTGCGCCGCACTACATCCCGCCGCCATCAACCTTCAACGTGCTTCTTGGCTCCTCCTGGTTCGATAAACCTTGGTTTCTTTACGAGGAAAACTTGCTTGCTGTGCGCATCATACCTTCCTCTTGGGGTTGCCCAACGAACGTGTGAAATACACGCCATCAAGCTCTTTTTACGGCGCCGTTGTCGGGGAGATCAAGACACGGCTGCAGGGAGTCTCCACTTCTCAATCTCTTTACTTTGTTTTTGTCTTGCTTTATTTTATTTACTACTTTGTTTGCTGCATTATATCAAAACACAAAAAATTAGTTGCTAGTTTTACTTTATTTACTGTCTTGCACTCTATATCAAAAAAAAAACACAAAAAAATTAGTTTACTTGCATTTACTTTATCTAGTTTGCTTTATTTACTATTGCTAAAATGGCCAACCCTGAAAATACTAAGTTGTGTGACTTCACTAGCACAAATAATAATGATTTCCTATGCACACCTATTGCTCCACCTGCTACTACAGCAGAATTCTTTGAAATTAAACCCGCTTTACTAAATCTTGTCATGAGAGAGCAATTTTCGGTGTTAGTTCTAATGATGCTTGCTGCCCATCTCAATAATTTTGTTGAACTATGTGAAATGCAAAAGTATAAAGATGTAGATGGTGACATTATAAAATTAAAATTGTTCCCTTTCTCATTAAGAGGAAGAGCTAAAGATTGGTTGCTATCTCTGCCTAAGAATAGTATTGATTCCTGGACTAAATGCAAGGATGCTTTTATTGGTAGATATTATCCCCCTGCTAAAATTATATCTTTGAGGAGTAGCATAATGAATTTTAAACAATTGGATAATGAACATGTTGCTCAAGCTTGGGAAAGAATGAAATCTCTGGTTAAAAATTGCCCAACCCATGGACTGACTACTTGGATGATCATCCAAACCTTCTATGCGGGACTAAATTTTTCTTCGCGGAATTTATTGGATTCAGCTGCTGGAGGTACCTTTATGTCCATCACTCTTGGTGAAGCAACAAAGCTTCTTGATAATATGATGGTTAATTACTCTGAATGGCACACGGAAAGAGCTCCACAAGGTAAGAAGGTAAATTCTGTTGAAGAATCCTCTTCCTTGAATGATAAGGTTGATGCTATTATGTCTATGCTTGCGAATGATAGGACTAATGTTGATCCTAATAATGTTCCATTAGCTTCATTGGTTGCCCAAGAAGAACATGTTGATGTAAACTTCATTAAAAATAATAATTTCAACAACAATGCTTATCGGAACAATTCTAGTAATAACTATAGGCCATATCCTTATAATAATGGTAACGGTTATGCTAATTCTTATGGGAATTCTTACAACAATAATAGGAATACACCCCCTGGACTTGAAGCCATGCTTAAAGAATTTATTAGTACACAAACTGCCTTTAACAAATCTGTTGAGGAAAAGCTCAATAAAATTGATATTCTTGTTTCTAGAGTTGATAGTCTTGCCTCCGATGTTGATCTTTTGAAATCGAAAGTTATGCCTAATAGGGATATTGAAAATAAAATTGTTACTACAGCAAATGCCATCCAAGTTAGAATTAATGAGAATATAAGATTAATGGCTGAACTGCGTGCTAGGTGGGATAGAGAAGAAAAGGAAAAACTAGCTAAAAAAGAAAATGTAGCTAAAGTTTGGACTATTACCACCACTAGCAATGCTAATGATTCATATGTTGCTGCACCTCCTACTATCCATGATAAAATAATTGGTGTTGGCAATGCTTCTACTCCTAGTGCAAAGCGCGCAAAATTACCTGAAACCGCTAAAACTGCTGAAGCTGCTTGTGATAAAGCTGCTGAAATTTTTCCAACCTTGGGGATGATAATTCCATTGCTTTAGATTGTAATGATTTAGATTTTGATGATTGCCACATCTCTGAAGTTATAAAGTTCTTACAAAAACTTGCTAAAAGTCCCAATGCTAGTGCTATAAATTTGGCTTTCACAAAACATATTACAAATGCTCTCATAAAAGCTAGAGAAGAGAAACTAAAACTTGAAACTTCTATTCCTAGAAAGCTAGAGGATGGTTGGGAGCCCATCATTAAAATGAGAATCAAAGATTTTGATTGTAATGCTTTATGTGATCTTGGTGCAAGTATTTCTGTTATGCCTAAAAAAGTCTATGATATGCTTGACTTGCCACCATTGAAGAATTGTTATTTGGATGTTAATCTCGCTGATAATGCTAAAAAGAAACCTTTGGGGAAAGTTGATAATGTTCATATTATGGTTAACAATAACCTTGTCCCCGTTGATTTTTTTGTCTTGGATATTGAATGCAATGCATCTTGCCCCATTATATTGGGAAGACCTTTTCTTCGAACCGTTGGTGCTACTATTGATATGAAGGAAGGTAATATTAAATATCAATTTCCTCTCAAGAAAGGTATGGAACACTTCCCTAGAAAGAGAATGAAGTTACCTTATGATTCTATCATTAGAACAAATTATGATGTTGATGCTTCATCTTTCGATGTTACTTGAGTTACACTTTCGCGCCTAGGCTGAAAGGCATTAAAGAAAAGCGCTTATGGGAGACAACCCATGTTTTTACTCCAGTATTTTTGTTTTATATTTGTATCTTGGAAGTTGTTTACTACTGTAGCAACCTCTCCTTATCTTAGTTTTGAGTTTTGTTTTGCCAAGTAAAGTCTTTGATAGAAAAGTAAGTACTAGATTTGGATTACTTGCGCAGTTCCAGATTTCTTTCTTTGTCACGAATCTGGGTCTATCTTCCTGTAGGTAGCTCAGAAAATTACGCCAATTTACGAGCATGATCCTCAGATATGTACGCAACTTTCATTCAATTTGAGCATTTTCGTTTGAGCAAGTCTGGTGGCCTAATAAAATCCATCTTTACGGACTGTTCTGTTTTGACAGATTCTGTCTTTTATTTCGCATTGCCTCTTTTGCTATGTTGGATGAATTTCTTTGATCCACTAATGTCCAGTAGCTTTATGCAATGTCCAGAAGTGTTAAGAATGATTGTGTCACCTCTGAACATGTGAATTTTTATTATGCACTAACCCTCTAATGAGTTGTTTCGAGTTTGGTGTGGAGGAAGTTTTCAAGGGTCAAGAGAGGAGTATGATGCAATATGATCAAGGAGAGTGAAAGCTCTAAGCTTGGGGATGCCCCGGTGGTTCACCCCTGCATATATTAAGAAGACTCAAGCGTCTAAGCTTGGGGATGCCCAAGGCATCCCCTTCTTCATCGACAACATTATCGAGTTCCTCCCCGAAACTATATTTTTATTCGGCCACATCTTATGTACTTTGCTTGGAGCGTCGGTTTATTTTTGTTTTTTGTTTTGTTTGAATAAAATGGATCCTAGCATTCACTTTATGGGAGAGAGACACGCTCCGCTGTTGCATATGGACAAATATGTCCTTAGGCTCTACTCATAGTATTCATGGCGAAGTTTCTTCTTCGTTAAATTGTTATATGGTTGGAATTGGAAAATGATACATGTAGTAACTCTAAAATGTCTTGGATAATTTGATACTTGGCAATTGTTGTGCTCATGTTTAAGCTCTTGCATCATATACTTTGCACCAATTAATGAAGAAATACTTAGAGCTTGCTAATTTGGTTTGCATATTTGGTTTCTCTAGAGTCTAGATAACATCTAGTATTGAGTTTTGAACAACAAGGAAGACGGTATGGAGTCTTATAATGTTTACCATATGTCTTTTATGTGAGTTTTGCTGTACCGTTCATCCTTGTATTTGTTTCAAATAACCTTGCTAGCCTAAACCTTGTATCGAGAGGGAATACTTCTCATGCATCCCAAATCCTTGAGCCAACCACTATGCCATTTGTGTCCACCATACCTACCTACTACATGGTATTTATCCGACATTCCAAAGTAAATTGCTTGAGTGCTACCTTTAAAACTCCATCATTCACCTTTGCAATATATAGCTCATGGGACAAATAGCTTAAAAACTATTGTGGTATTGAATATGTACTTATGCACTTTATCTCTTATTAAGTTGCTTGTTGAGCGATAACCATGTTTCTAGGGACGCCATCAACTATTCTTTGTTGGATATCATGTGAGTTGCTATGCATGTCCGTCTTGTACGAAGCAAGAGAGATCTACCACCTTCATGGTTGGAGCATGCATGTTGTTAGAGAAGAACTTTGGGCCGCTAACTAAAGCCATGATTCATGGTGGAAGTTTCAGTTTGGACATATATCCTCAATCTCATATGAGAATAAAAATTGTTGCCACATGCTTATGCATTAAAGAGGAGTCCATTATACTGTTGTCCATGTTGTCCCGGTATGGATGTCTAAGTTGAGAATAATCAAAAGCGAGAAATCCAAAATGCGAGCTTTCTCCTTAGACCTTTGTACGAGGCGGCATGGAGGTACCCCATTGTGACACTTGGTCAAAACATGTGCATTGCAAAGATCCGGTAGTCCAAGTTAATTAGGACAAGGTGCGGGCACTATTAGTATACTATGCATGAGACTTGCAACTTGTAAGATATAATGTACATAACTCATATGCTTTATTACTACCGTTGACAAAATTGTTTCATGTTTTCAAAATAAAAGCTCTAGCACAAATATAGCAATCGATGCTTTCCTCTTTGAAGGACCATTCTCTTTACTTTTATGTTGAGTCAGTTCACCTATTTCTCTCCACCTCAAGAAGCAAACACTTGTGTGAACCGTGCATTGATTCCTACATACTTGCATATTGTACTTGTTATATTACTCTATGTTGACAATTATCCATGAGATATACATGTTACAAGTTGAAAGCAACCGCTGAAACTTAATCTTCCTTTGTGTTGTTTCAATACCTTTACTTTGATTTATTGCTTTATGAGTTAACTCTTATGCAAGACTTATTAATACTTGTCTTGAAGTACTATTCATGAAAAGTCTTTGCTTTATGATTCACTTGTTTACTCATGTCATCACCATTGTTATGATCGCTGCATTCACTACATATGTTTACAAATAGTATGATCAAGGTTATGATGGCATATCACTTCGAGAAATTATCTTTGTTATCGTTTTACGCTCGGGACGAGCGAGAACTAAGCTTGGGGATGCTTGATACGTCTCCGACGTATCGATAATTTCTTATGTTCTATGCCATATTATTGATGATACCTACATGTTTTATGCACACTTTATGTCATATTAGTGCATTTTCCGGAACTAACCTATTAACAAGATGCCGAAGTGCCGGTTCTGTTTTGCTGTTTTTGGTTTCAGAAATCCTAGTAACGAAATATTCTCGGAATTGGACGAAACGAAGACCCGGGGCCCTATTTTTCCACGGAGCTTCCGGAAGACCGAAGAACACACGAAGTGGGGCCACGAGGTGGCCA
>NW_025901493.1:0-15793 GCF_022539505.1 Lolium rigidum
ATTGTGTTCCTAATTTGCGCAAAGATGTACTTCCTCCGTCTTGAAGAAATGCCGCAAGTCTATCTAAATTCAGATGTAGCCAGGGAAGCGCAATTTCACCCCAGGGTGCAGGAGCACCCACCCTGTAACCTTGCAACTGTATAAGAGTTTTATGTAAGGTAAATTTTGCCTTACTTCGGCAGTTGACATGACATAATTTTGTCTTCACACAACATATAAAAATATTACGTATTTTTATGTATTTTACACTCTAATGACTTATATACTGCATTTTTTTATGCCCAAGTGCTTTGTTGCGAGTCAATATGAAAGTAATTATTACTAGCAACAGTGCCCGTGCGGTGCATCGGGAGAAACAAATACTCACCTCTTTTTAGATAAAAGGCCTAGCAGCCCGACTTTAAATTAATAAAGCCCAACAGGTTTGACAAAGTTATTACAACCGCTGCGGCATACAACTTAGCCCGACACAGAGCACAAAAACATAAAGGTCCTAGACGACAGTACGAGGGTAGATACCAGGGATACAACGCACCCCAGCCTTGACGCGAATAAGAGAGCACAGCAATAACAAAGAAAAATGCCCCTGCCTCCCTAAAAACAGCATCGCTCCAGGAACGTGACCCCTTCATGTTAGGAAGATGCTGTCGATTTTGCCGCCGGTTTCCGTTGCTTCTCTCGAGGCAGAGTAGAGCTCCCGCAGCTCATTGATCATCCAGCACAGACCCTCCTGATCCCTCCTCTTGGAGTTTATACTCCACAGCTGCAAGAAAAGCATGGTTTTAAAAATAATGTCAGATGGATGATTAGGGATTTTCTTTTCGATAGACATTTTGTTGCGAGTAAGCCACAACGCCCACGATTGCGCGAGAAACAGCAGCCATAACATTCTACGAGGAAGGCCTGCCAAACTCGACAAGATGTGATGAAACTGTGCAAAACTAGCTGGTCTCCAAGCGCACCCAAGCAACTGACGAAGTACACTCCAGACAAACAGAGCCAAGGAGCAGGTAAAAAAGATATGGGCCGCATCTTCTGGGGCTCCGCACAGCGCACACGTTCCATCAGATGGTCCCTGTCTCGTGGCAATTTGGCGGTTAGACGGTAATTTATCCAGGGCTAATTGCCAGGCAAAAATCTTTATTTTGAGAGGCACCGCCGCTTTCCACACATCCGTAGCATGAGCCACTGTCGCCCCATGCGATAGTTTTTCATACATGGAGCTCACCGAGAACCTCCCTGTCGAATCCAACGCCCAACTGACCTTGTCCCTGTCTTGTGAGAGCTGAAACGCTCCCACCTCTGCACACAGCTGCAGCCACTGTGCCCTACCAACCGGGTCTAACGAGCGTCGCAGTCTAATCTGTATTACTGTCCCCGGGAGAACCTGAGCCACCGTTGCATCCGGGCAATCGCAGATGGCGAAGATGAGTGGGAACCTCTCCTTGAGAGTTGCCTCTCCGCACCACCGATCTAGCCAGAATCTGGTCCGACACCCGTCACCAACCGAAAATCTAGCACCCATGCTAAAGAACTGCTTGATCTTATGCAAGCCCTTCCAGAACTGGGAACCCCCTTGTTCCGATCCTGTAAGGATGCTCGACGCATCTTGGTATTTGGCACGCAGGATTTGCGCCCAGATGGTATCCTCGTCTTGGTACAATCTCCAAATCCATTTAAGGAGGAGAGCAATATTCATGTTCTTTGTATTAAGCAAGCCCAAACCCCCCATGGATTTTGGTCTGCACACGGTCGGCTAGTTTACCAGATGGTATTTGCGCTTCGGTCCGGAGCCCTCCCAAAAGAATTTGGACCTTAGCGAGTCAAATTTAGCATGGATGCCGTCTTGGAGAAGGAAAAGGCCCATCGCAAACATCGGGAGATTGTCAAGACAGGCGTTAGATAGCGTTAGGCGTCCACCCGAGGACAGTAACCTACTAAGCCAAGGTTCGATCCTTGTCCCCAACTTCCTAACCAGAAAGAGCCATTGCTCAATGGTAAGTTTCCTGTCCGATATTGGGAGCCCAAAATACATGAAAGGGAAGGCCCCTCGCCTACAGTTGAGTAAGTTTGCAATGCGTATTTGCTCAGCTTCAGGTTGACCCATGACAATGACTTCGCTTTTATGATAATTTATCTTGAGGCCGGACATATCTTCAAAGCATATAAGAAGAAACTTGAGGTTCTTGATGTCTTCGTTGTTGTTCTGTATGAGAATAAGCGTGTCGTCAGCATATTGCAGATGGGTTATGCCCCCTGGCACTAGGTGCGGTACCACCCCATGAATATGGCCAGCACCCCTGGCTGCCGACAGGATGCCCTAAAGAGCTTCACCGATGAAATTGAAGAGCAGCGGCGAGAGAGGGTCCCCTTGACGAACTCCGCGTTTATTTCGAAATAACGGACCTACTTCACCATTTATAGAGATCGCCGTTTGGCCACTGATGGCGTGTATTTCACACGTTCGTTGGGCAACCCCAAGAGGAAGGTATGATGCGCACAGCAGCAAGTTTTCCCTCAGAAAGAAACCAAGGTTTATCGAACCAGGAGGAGCCAAGAAGCACGTTGAAGGTTGATGGCGGCGGGATGTAGTGCGGCGCAACACCAGAGATTCCGGCGCCAACGTGGAACCTGCACAACACAACCAAAGTACTTTGCCCCAACGAAACAGTGAGGTTGTCAATCTCACCGGCTTGCTGTAACAAAGGATTAACCGTATTGTGTGGAAGATGATTGTTTGCAGGGAAAACAGTAAAAACAAGTATTGCAGTAGATTGTATTTCAGTAAAGAGAATTGGACCGGGGTCCACAGTTCGCTAGAGGTGTCTCTCCCATAAGACGAACAGCATGTTGGGTGAACAAATTACGAGTTGGGCAATTGACAAATAAAGAGAGCATGACAATGCACATACATATCATGATGAGTATAGTGAGATTTAATTGGGCATTACGACAAAGTACATAGACCGCCATCCAACTGCATCTATGCCTAAAAAGTCCACCTTCGAGGTTATCATCCGAACCCCCTCCGGTATTAAGTTGCAAAGCAACAGACAATTGCATTAAGTATGGTGCGTAATGTAACTAGTGACTACATCCTTGAACATAGCACTAATGTTTTATCCCTAGTGGCAACAGACACAACACAACCTTAGAACTTTCCGTCACTCGTCCCGAGTGTCAATGCGGGCATGAACCCACTATCGAGCATAAGTACTCCCTCTTGGAGTTACAAGCATCTACTTGGCCGGAGCATCTACTAGTAACGGAGAGCATGCAAGATCATAAACAACACATAAGCATAACTTTGATAATCAACATAACAAGTATTCTCTATTCATCGGATCCCAACAAACGCAACATATAGAATTACATATAGATGATCTTGATCATGATAGGCAGCTCACAAGATCCGACAATGATAGCACAATGGGGAGAAGACAACCATCTAGCTACTGCTATGGACCCATAGTCCAGGGGTAGACTACTCACTCATCACACCGGAGGCGACCATGGCGGTGTAGAGTCCTCCGGGAGATGATTCCCCTCTCCGGCAGGGTGCCGGAGGCGATCTCTCGGATCCCCCGAGATGGGATCGGCGGCGGCGGCGTCTCGGTAAGGTTTTCCGTATCGTGGCTCTCGGTACTGGGGGTTTCGTCACGGAGGCTTTAAGTAGGCGGAAGGGCAAGTCAAGAGGCGGCACGGGGGGCCCACACCATGGGCCGGCGCGGCCAGGGGTGGGGCCGCGCCGCCCTAGGGTTTGGCCACCCCGTGGCCCCTCTTCGTCTCGTCTTCGGACTTCTGGAAGCTTCGTGAGAAAATAGGCCTCCGGGCTTTTATTTCGTCCAATTCCGAGAATATTTCTTTACTAGGATTTCTGAAACCAAAAACAGCGAGAAAACAGAATCGGCACTTCGGCATCTTGTTAATAGGTTAGTTCCGGAAAATGCACGAATATGACATAAAGTGTGCATAAAACATGTAGATAACATCAATAATGTGGCATGGAACACAAGAAATTATCGATACGTCGGAGACGTATCAGCATCCCCAAGCTTAGTTCTGCTCGTCCCGAGCAGGTAAAACGATAACACAGATAATTTACGGAGTGACATGCCATCATAATCTTGATCATACTATTTGTAAAGCATATGTAGTGAATGCAGCGATCAAAACAATGTGTATGACATGAGTAAACAAGTGAATCATAAAGCAAAGACTTTTCATGAATAGCACTTCAAGACAAGCATCAATAAGTCTTGCATAAGAGTTAACTCATAAAGCAATAATTCAAAGTAAAGGTATTGAAGCAACACAAAAGAAGATTAAGTTTCAGCGGTTGCTTTCAACTTGTAACATGTATATCTCATGGATATTGTCAACATAGAGTAATATAATAAGTGCAATAAGCAAGTATGTAGGAATCAATGCACAGTTCACACAAGTGTTTGCTTCTTGAGGTGGAGAGAAATAGGTGAACTGACTCAACATTGAAAGTAAAAGAATGGTCCTCATAGAGGAAAAGCATCGATTGCTATATTTGTGCTAGAGCTTTGATTTTGAAAACATGAAACAATTTTGTCAACGGTAGTAATAAAGCATATGCATCATGTAAATTATATCTTATAAGTTGCAAGCCTCATGCATAGTGTACCAATAGTGCCCGCACCTTGTCCTAATTAGCTTGGACTACCTGGATTATCACCGCAATACATATGCTTTAACCAAGTTTCACAAAGGGGTACCTCTATGCCGCCTGTACAAAGGTCTAAGGAGAAAGCTCGCATTTGGATTTCTCGCTTTTGATTATTCTCAACTTAGACATCCATACCGGGACAACATAGACAACAGATAATGGACTCCTCTTTTAATGCTTTAAGCATTTGACAACAATTAATTCTTTTCTCATTAGAGATTTGAGGATATTTGTCCAAAACTGAAACTTCCACCATGAATCATGGCTTTAGTTAGCGGCCCAATGTTCTTCTCTCACAATATGCATGCTCAAACCATTCAACTCAGTGTAGATCGCCCTTACTTCGAGACAAGACGAACATGCATAGCAACTCACATGAAATTCAACAATGAGTTGATGGCGTTCCCCGATAAACATGGTTATCGCACAACAAGCAACTTAATAAGAGATAAAGTGCATAATTACATATTCAATACCACAATAGTTTTTAAGCTATTTGTCCCATGAGCTATATATTGCAAAGGTGAATGATGGAATTTTAAAGGTAGCACTCAAGCAATTTACTTTGGAATGGCGGGAAAATACCATGTAGTATAGGTAGGTATGGTGGACACAAATGGCATAGTGGTTGGCTCAAGTATTTTGGATGCATGAGAAGTATTCCCTCTCGATACAAGGTTTAGGCTAGCAAGGCTTATTTGAAACAAACACAAGGATGAACCGGTGCAGCAAAACTCACATAAAAGACATATTGAAAACATTATAAGACTCTACACCGTCTTCCTTGTTGTTCAAACTCAAAACTAGAAATTATCTAGACCTTAGAGAAACCAAATATGCAAACCAAATTTTAGCATGCTCTATGTATTTCTTCATTAATGGGTGCAAAGCATATGATGCAAGAGCTTAAACATGAGCACAACAATTGCCAAGTATCACATTACCCAAGACATTTATAGCAATTACTACATGTATCATTTTCCAATTCCAACCATATAACAATTTAACGAAGGAGAAACTTCGCCATGAATACTATGAGTAGAAACCAAGGACATATTTGTCCATATGCTACAGCGGAGCGTGTATCTCTCCCATAAAGTGAATGCTAGGATCCATTTTATTCAAACAAAACAAAAACAAAAACAAACCGACGCTCCAAGAAAAAGCACATAAGATGTGATGGAATAAAAATATAGTTTCGGGGGAGGAACCTGATAATGTTGTCGATGAAGAAGGGGATGCCTTGGGCATCCCCAAGCTTAGACGCTTGAGTCTTCTTGATATATGCAGGGGTGAACCACCGGGTGCATCCCCAAGCTTAGAGCTTTCACTCTCCTTGATCATGTTGCATCATACTCCTCTCTTGATCCTTGAAAACTTCCTCCACACCAAACTCGAAACAACTCATTAGAGGGTTAGTGCACAATATAAATTGACATATTCAGAGGTGACACAATCATTCTTAACACTTCTGGACATTGCATAATGCTACTGGACATTAGTGGATCAAAGAAATTCATCCAACATAGCGAAAGAGGCAATGCGAAATAAAAGGCAGAATCTGTCAAAACAGAACAGTTCGTATTGACGAATTTTAAAATGGCACCAGACTTGCTCAAACGAAAATGCTCAAATTGAATGAAAGTTGCGTACATATCTGAGGATCATGCTCGTAAATTGGCGTAATTTTCTGAGCTACCTACAGGGAGGTGGACCCAGATTCGTGACAGCAAAGAAATCTGGAACTGCGCAGTAATCCAAATCTAGTACTTACTTTTCTATCAACGGCTTAACTTGGCACAACAAAACTCAAAACTAAGATAAGGAGAGGTTGCTACAGTAGTAAACAACTTCCAAGACACAAAATAAAAACAAAGTACTGTAGGTAAAAACATGGGTTGTCTCCCATAAGCGCTTTTCTTTAACGCCTTTCAGCTAGGCGCGAAAGTGTGTATCAAGTATTATCAAGAGATGAAATGTCAACATTACCTTGGGCTTTACCCTTACCTTTCTTATTGTTTTTCTTTCCCTTTGGTTTAGGAAATATATGAGTTTCTCCCGGTATAGAGGTGAATTTCAAAGTGCCTTCTCCAACATCAATGACTGCTCCCAATAGTTTCAGCAGGGATCTTCCGAGTGTGAGTTTTCCTGTTTCAACAACAAGATAATCAATAGATATTGTTCTTCCACAAATAGTTGTATGCACACCTGCGGCTATTCCTTTAGGGATTATAGTAGAGTTATCAATGAGAGTTATCTCTTCTCCTCCTTCCTCAACTCCCCAAAGTTTCAAAGATTTATAAATACTTTCAGGCATAAGGCAAAATTCATACATAATATCACAGTAGGCATGGAGGGTTCGATCACCGATAACAATTTTAACAGCAGGATCCCACAATGAGAGTTTAGAGTTCACTAAAACTTGTTCAAGACGATTACGAACGTGGCAATAGTTATCATTCAAGCGAGATGTACTTATCTCCAGATTATTTAATCTACTATATATGCTAGTGAGGACTGAATCAAAGTTATTAGCTGAATCATATGATGCAACCAACTTCTTTATGGCATTAAAAGCTTGATCCCCATTGCAATGAAGGAAATCTCCTCCCACTAAAGTATCCAAAGCATATCTATAGCGAACCATAAGACCAAAATAAAAATTACTAAGGAGCAAACTTAGAGTCATTTGAGGTTCAGTTTTACGATAAGAAGTAAAAATTCTAGACCAAGCATCCTTAAAACTCTCCTCATCCCCTTGTTTAAAAGTGAAGACTAATTCTTCAGGCGAAGAAGTAACATGTTCAGAGCTAGACATGGTAACAAAAGTAACTAAATTTTTTTTGTATTTTTAATATAGAGTGCAAGACAATAAAGTAAACTAGATAAAGTAAATGCAAGTAAACTAATTTTTTTGTGTTTTTGATATAGCAAACAAGATAGCAAATAAAGTAAAACTAGCAACTAATTTTTTTGTATTTTGATTTAGTGCAGCAAACAAAGTAGTAAATAAAACTAAAGCAAGACAAAAACAAAGTAAAGAGATTGAGAAGTGGAGACTCCCCTTGCAGCGTGTCTTGATCTCCCCGGCAACGGCGCCAGAAAAGATGCTTGATGGCGTGTATTTCACACGTTCGTTGGGCAACCCCAAGAGGAAGGTATGATGCGCACAGCAGCAAGTTTTCCCTCAGAAAGAAACCAAGGTTTATCGAACCAGGAGGAGCCAAGAAGCACGTTGAAGGTTGATGGCGGCGGGATGTATGATACGTCTCCAACGTATCGATAATTTGTTGTGTTCCATGCCACATTATTGATGTTATCTACATGTTTTATGCACACTTTATGTCATATTCGTGCATTTTCTGGAACTAACCTATTAACAAGATGCCGAAGTGCCGATTCTTTGTTTCTACGCTGTTTTTGGTTTCAGAAATCCTAGTAAAGAAATATTCTCGGAATTGGACGAAATAAAAGCCCGGAGGCCTATTTTCTCACGAAGCTTCCGGAAGACCGAAGACGAGACGAAGAGGGGCCACGAGGGGGCCACACCCTAGGGCGGCGCGGCCCCCCTTGGCCGCGCGGCCCCGTGGTGTGGGGCCCTCGTGCCGCCTCTTGACCTACCCTTCCGCCTACTTAAAGCCTCCGTGACGAAACCCCCGGTACCGAGAGCCACGATACGGAAAACCTTGCGAGACGCCGTCGCCGCCGATCCCATCTCGGGGGATCCTGGAGATCGCCTCCGGCACCCTGCCGGAGAGGGGAATCATCTCCCGGAGGACTCTACACCGCCATGGTCGCCTCCGGAGTGATGAGTGAGTAGTCTACCCCTGGACTATGGGTCCATAGCGGTAGCTAGATGGTTGTCTTCTCCCCATTGTGCTATCATTGTCGGATCTTGTGAGCTGCCTATCATGATCAAGATCATCTATATGTAATTCTATATGTTGCGTTTGTTGGGATCCGATGAATAGAGAATACTTGTTATGTTGATTATCAAAGTTATGCTTATGTGTTGTTTATGATCTTGCATGCTCTCCGTTATTAGTAGATGCTCGGCCAAGTAGATGCTTTTAACTCCAAGAGGGAGTACTTATGCTCGATAGTGGGTTCATGCCGCATTGACACCAGGACGATGACGAGAAAGTTCTAAGGTTGTGTTGTGCTTGTTGCCACTAGGGATAAAACATTGATGCTATGTCTAAGGATGTAGTTGTTGATTACATTACGCACCATACTTAATGCAATTGTCCGTTGCTTTGCAACTTAATACTGGAGGGGTTCGGATGATAACTCTGAAGGTGGACTTTTTAGGCATAGATGCGGTTGGATGGCGGTCTATGTACTTTGTCGTAATGCCCAATTAAATCTCACTATATTCATCATAATATGTATGTGCATTGTCATGCTCTCTTTATTTGTCAATTGCCCAAGCTGTAATTTGTTCACCCAACATGCTTGTTCGTCTTATGGGAGAGACACCTCTAGTGAGCTGTGGACCCCGGTCCAATTCTCTTTACTTGAAATACAATCTCTGCAATACTTGTTTTTACTGTTTTCTCTGCAAACAATCATCTTCCACACAATACGGTTAATCCTTTGTTACAGCAAGCCGGTGAGATTGACAACCTCATCTGTTTCGTTGGGGCAAAGTACTTTGGTTGTGTTGTGCGGGTTCCACGTTGGCGCCGGAATCCCTGGTGTTGCGCCGCACTACATCTCGCCGCCATCAACCTTCAACGTGCTTCTTGGCTCCTCCTGGTTCGATAAACCTTGGTTTCTTTCCGAGGGAAAACTTGCTGCTGTGCGCATCATACCTTCCTCTTGGGGTTGCCCAACGAACGTGTGAAATACACGCCATCAAGCTCTTTTTACGGCGCCGTTGCCGGGAGATCAAGACACGCTGCAAGGGGAGTCTCCACTTCTCAATCTCTTTACTTTGTTTTTGTCTTGCTTAGTTTTATTTACTACTTTGTTTGCTGCACTAAATCAAAATACAAAAAAATTAGTTGCTAGTTTTACTTTATTTGCTATCTTGTTTGCTATATCGAAAACACAAAAAAATTAGTTTACTTGCATTTACTTTATCTAGTTTGCTTTAATTACTGTTGCTAAAATGGCCAACGCTGAAAATACTAAGTTGTGTGACTTCACAACCACAAATAATAATGATTTCTTATGCACACCTATTGCTCCACCTGCTACTACGGCAGAATTCTTTGAAATTAAACCTGCTTTACTGAATCTTGTTATGAAAGATCAATTTTACGGAATTAGTTACGATGATGCTTGCTGCCCATCTTAATAATTTTGTTGAACTATGTGAAATGCAAAAATATAAAGATGTAGATGGTGATATTATTAAACTAAAATTGTTCCCTTTCTCATTAAGAGGAAGAGCTAAAGATTGGTTGCTATCTCTGCCTAAGAATAGTATTGATTCATGGACTAAATGCAAGGATGCTTTTATTGGTAGATATTATCCCCCTGCTAAAATTATATCTTTGAGGAGTAGCATAATGAATTTTAAACAATTAGATACTGAACATGTTGCTCAAGCTTGGGAAAGAATGAAATCTCTAGTTAAAAATTGCCCAACCCATGGACTGACTACTTGGATGATCATCCAAACCTTCTATGCGGGACTAAATTTTTCTTCACGGAATTTATTGGATTCAGCTGCTGGAGGTACCTTTATGTCCATCACTCTTGGTGAAGCAACAAGGCTTCTTGATAATATGATGATCAACTACTACTGAATGGCACACGGAAAGAGCTCCACAAGGTAAGAAGGTAAATTCGTTGAGGAATCCTCTTCCTTGAATGATAAGGTTGATGCTATTATGTCTATGCTTGTGAATGATAGGACTAATATTGATCCTAATAATGTTCCGTTAGCTTCATTGGTTGCACAAGAAGAACATGTTGATGTAAACTTCATTAAAAATAATAATTTCAACAACAATGCTTACCGGAACAATTCTAGTAACAACTATAGGCCATATCCTTATAATAATGGCAACGGCTATGGTAATTCTTATGGAAATTCTTACAACAATAATAGGAATTCACCCCCTGGACTTGAAGCCATGCTTAAAGAATTTATTAGTACACAAACTGCTTTTAACAAATCTGTTGAAGAAAAGCTTGGTAAAATTGATATTCTTGTTTCTAGAGTTGATAGTCTTGCCTCTGATGTTGATCTTTTGAAATCAAAAGTTTTGCCTAATGAGAATTATCATAATAAAATTACTACTACAGCAAATGCCATTCAAGTTAGAATTAATGAGAATATAAGATTAATGGCTGAAGCTGCGTGCTAGGTGGGATAGAGAAGAAAATGAAAAACTAGCTAAAGAGAAGAATATAGCTAAAGTTTGGACTATTACCACCACTAGTAATGCTAATGCTACACATGTTGCTGCACCTCCTACTCATACTAATAAAAGAATTGGTGTTAGCAATGTTTCCACTTCTAATGCAAAGCGCGAAAAACTGCTGAAAGCTGCTAAAGCTGCTGAAGCTGCACTGTGATAAAGCTGCTGAAATTTTTTCCAACATTGGGGATGATGATCCCATTGCTTTAGATTATAATGGTTTGAATTTTGATGATTGCCACATCTCTGAAGTTATAAAGTTCTTGCAAAAACTTGCTAAAAGTCCTAATGCTAGTGCTATAAATTTGGCTTTCACGCATCATATTACAAATGCTCTCATAAAAGCTAGAGAAGAGAAACTAGAGCGCGAAGCCTCTATTCCTAAAAAGCTAGAAGATGGTTGGGAGCCCATCATTAAGATGAAGGTTAAAGATTTTGATTGCAATGCTTTATGTGATCTTGGTGCAAGTATTTCTGTTATGCCTAAGAAAATTTATAATATGCTTGACTTGCCACCGCTGAAAAATTGTTATTTGGATGTTAATCTTGCTGATCATTCTACAAAGAAACCTTTGGGTAAAGTTGATAATGTTCGCATTACCGTTAACAATAATCTTGTTCCCGTTGATTTTGTTGTCTTGGATATTGAATGCAATGCATCTTGTCCAATTATATTGGGAAGACCTTTTCTTCGAACTGTTGGTGCTATTATTGATATGAGGGAAGGTAATATAAAATATCAATTTCCTCTCAAGAAAGGTATGGAACACTTCCCTAGAAAGAGAATAAAGGTACCTTATGATTCTATTATTAGAACAAATTATGATGTTGATGCTTCATCTCTTGATGTTACTTGATATACACTTTACGCGCCTAGGCTGAAGGCGTTAAAAAAGCGCTTATGGGAGACAACCCATGTTTTTACCTACAGTACTTTGTTTTTATTTTGTGTCTTGGAAGTTGTTTACTACTGTAGCAACCTCTCCTTATCTTAGTTTTGAGTTTTGTTGTGCCAAGTTAAGCCGTTGATAGAAAAGTAAGTACTAGATTTGGATTACTGCGCAGTTCCAGATTTCTTTGCTGTCACGAATCTGGGTCTATCTCCCTGTAGGTAGCTCAGAAAATTACGCCAATTTACGAGCATGATCCTCAGATATGTACGCAACTTTCATTCAATTTGAGCATTTTCGTTTGAGCAAGTCTGGTGCCATTTTAAAATTCGTCAATACGAACTGTTCTGTTTTGACAGATTCTGCCTTTTATTTCGCATTGCCTCTTTCGCTATGTTGGATGAATTTCTTTGATCCACTAATGTCCAGTAGCATTATGCAATGTCCAGAAGTGTTAAGAATGATTGTGTCACCTCTGAATATGTCAATTTATATTGTGCACTAACCCTCTAATGAGTTGTTTCGAGTTTGGTGTGGAGGAAGTTTTCAAGGGTCAAGAGAGGAGTATGATGCAACATGATCAAGGAGAGTGAAAGCTCTAAGCTTGGGGATGCACCCGTGGTTCACCCCTGCATATATCAAGAAGACTCAAGCGTCTAAGCTTGGGGATGCCCAAGGCATCCCCTTCTTCATCAACAAATTATCGGGTTCCTCCCCCGAAACTACATTTTTATTCGGCCACATCTTATGTGCTTTTTCTTGGAGCGTCGGTTTGTTTTTGTTTTTGTTTTGTTTGAATAAAATGGATCCTAGCATTCACTTTATGGGAGAGATACACACTCCGCTGTAGCATATGGACAAATATGTCCTTGGTTTCTACTCATAGTATTCATGGCGAAGTTTCTCCTTCGTTAAATTGTTATATGGTTGGAATTGGAAAATGATACATGTAGTAATTGCTAAAAATGTCTTGGGTAATGTGATACTTGGCAATTGTTGTGCTCATGTTTAAGCTCTTGCATCATATGCTTTGCACCCATTAATGAAGAAATACATAGAGCATGCTAAAATTTGGTTTGCATATTTGGTTTCTCTAAGGTCTAGATAATTTCTAGTATTGAGTTTGAACAACAAGGAAGACGGTGTAGAGTCTTATAATGTTTTCAATATGTCTTTTATGTGAGTTTTGCTGCACCGGTTCATCCTTGTGTTTGTTTCAAATAACCTTGCTAGCCTAAACCTTGTATCGAGAGGGAATACTTCTCATGCATCCAAAATACTTGAGCCAACCACTATGCCATTTGTGTCCACCATACCTACCTATACTACATGGTATTTTCCCGCCATTCCAAAGTAAATTGCTTGAGTGCTACCTTTAAAATTCCATCATTCACCTTTGCAATATATAGCTCATGGGACAAATAGCTTAAAAACTATTGTGGTATTGAATATGTAATTATGCACTTTATCTCTTATTAAGTTGCTTGTTGTGCGATAACCATGTTTGCTTGGGAACGCCATCAACTCATTGTTGAATTTCATGTGAGTTGCTATGCATGTTCGTCTTGTACGAAGTAAGGGCGATCTACACTGAGTTGAATGGTTTGAGCATGCATATTGTGAGAGAAGAACATTGGGCCGCTAACTAAAGCCATGATCCATGGTGGAAGTTTCAGTTTTGGACAAACATCCTCAAATCTCTAATGAGAAAAGAATTAATTGTTGTCAAATGCTTAAAGCATTAAAAGAGGAGTCCATTATCTGTTGTCTATGTTGTCCCGGTATGGATGTCTAAGTTGAGAATAATCAAAAGCGAGAAATCCAAATGCGAGCTTTCTCCTTAGACCTTTGTACGGGCGGCATAGAGGTACCCCTTTGTGAAACTTGGTTAAAGCATATGTATTGCGGTGATAATCCGGGTAGTCCAAGCTAATTAGGACAAGGTGCGAGCACTATTAGTACACTATGCATGAGGCTTGCAACTTATAAGATATAATTTACATGATGCATATGCTTTATTACTACCGTTGACAAAATTGTTTCATGTTTTCAAAATCAAAGCTCTAGCACAAATATAGCAATCGATGCTTTTCCTCTATGAGGACCATTCTTTTACTTTCAATGTTGAGTCAGTTCACCTATTTCTATCCACCTCAAGAAGCAAACACTTGTGTGAGCTGTGCATTGATTCCTACATACTTGCTTATTGCACTTATTATATTACTCTATGTTGACAATATCCATGAGATATACATGTTACAAGTTGAAAGCAACCGCTGAAACTTAATCTTCTTTTGTGTTGCTTCAATACCTTTACTTTGAATTATTGCTTTATGAGTTAACTCTTATGCAAGACTTATTGATGCTTGTCTTGAAGTGCTATTCATGAAAAGTCTTTGCTTTATGATTCACTTGTTTACTCATGTCATACACATTGTTTTGATCGCTGCATTCTTTACATATGCTTTACAAATAGTATGATCAAGATTATGATGGCATGTCACTCCAGAAATTATCTTTGTTATCGTTTTACTGCTCGGGACGAGCGAGAACTAAGCTTGGGGATGCTGATACGTCTCCAACGTATCGATAATTTCTTGTGTTCCATGCCACATTATTGATGTTATCTACATGTTTTATGCACACTTTATGTCATATTCGTGCATTTTACGGAACTAACCTATTAACAAGATGCCGAAGTGCCGATTCTTGTTTTCTGCTGTTTTTGGTTTCAGAAATCCTAGTAAAGAAATATTCTCGGAATTGGACGAAATAAAAGCCCGAGAGGCCTATTTTCTCACGAAGCTTCCGGAAGACCGAAGACGAGACGAAGAGGGGCCACGAGGGGCCACACCCTAGGGCGGCGCGGCCCCCCTTGGCCGCGCGGCCCTGTGGTGTGGGGCCCTCGTGCCGCCTCTTGACCTACCCTTCCGCCTACTTAAAGCCTCCGTGACGAAACCCCCGGTGCCGAGAGCCACGATACGGAAAACCTTGCGAGACGCCGTCGCCGCCGATCCCATCTCGGGGGATCCTGGAGATCGCCTCCGGCACCCTGCCGGAGAGGGGAATCATCTCCCGGAGGACTCTACACCGCCATGGTCGCCTCCGGAGTGATGAGTGAGTAGTCTACCCCTGGACTATGGGTCCATAGCGGTAGCTAGATGGTTGTCTTCTCCCCATTGTGCTATCATTGTCGGATCTTGTGAGCTGCCTATCATGATCAAGATCATCTATATGTAATTCTATATGTTGCGTTTGTTGGGATCCGATGAATAGAGAATACTTGTTATGTTGATTATCAAAGTTATGCTTATGTGTTGTTTATGATCTTGCATGCTCTCCGTTATTAGTAGATGCTCCGGCCAAGTAGATGCTTTTAACTCCAAGAGGGAGTACTTATGCTCGATAGTGGGTTCATGCACGCATTGACACCGGGACGAGTGACAGAAAGTTCTAAGGTTGTGTTGTCTTGTTGCCACTAGGGATAAAACATTGATGCTATGTCTAAGGATGTAGTTGTTGATTACATTACGCACCATACTTAATGCAATTGTCTGTTGCTTTGCAACTTAATGCTTGGAGGGGTTCGGATGATAACTCTGAAGGTGGACTTTTTAGGCATAGATGCGGTTGGATGGCGGTCTATGTACTTTGTCGTAATGCCCAATTAAATCTCACTATACTCATCATAATATGTATGTGCATTGTCATGCTCTCTTTATTTGTCAATTGCCCAAGCTGTAATTTGTTCACCCAACATGCTTGTTCGTCTTATGGGAGAGACACCTCTAGTGAGCTGTGGACCCCGGTCCAATTCTCTTTCTTGAAATACA